>NW_008629931.1:0-2098 GCF_000691845.1 Merops nubicus
TCAGAAGAGGAAAATCACCTCTACAGCCAAATTCAAATTCTGACTTTCTCTGTAGTTTGGCCACAAATTAATCCTTTCACAAATCACACCCTCTTCATCCTGCTGGAAATCTCTCTGAAATGCTTTAACAGTGATTTTCACACACTAGCCCTGTGCAAACCTGCTACACAAGTGGTGTTTCCTTTTAACAGACATCTGACAAATTGGCTCAACAAAGGCACCCACACAGAGTGGGATCTTACCTGTGTGCTTTGCATCTCTCACTTCCCCAGAATATTAGGAAACAGCTATTTGCATAAACAAGTTCCCCAAATCACCTTTACCCCCCTATACAGACACTTTTGTGGACAAAATCTGTCTGCAAAGGAAAAATATTGATTTGGTTTTATACATTATTTTCCACGAAAAACCAAATTTGCTGCTTATAGAGTGGGAATTGTTGTCTTTATGTTCATTCAGGGCCTTGCAAATATAAAAAGAAAATTAAAGCATTGTTCCTAGAAGAAGTTCAAGCTCTCAGACAAATAACATCTGCTAACAAGATGTCCCTCCACTGCAGATGAGCACCCGCTTCCCGACGAGAGCTACTAGTGTAAAATCTGTGTATCTACACGAGTTGAGGAAAATGTGGCCTTCTGTGTCTCTTCTGACTTCAACAAGGATCCCTGGAGGTCACACAGGTTTCCATCTGGTGAAACCACGTGGCCTCATCACGTTGTGCTTGCTGGGTTTCAGAGGGAAGTGCTTTTATGGGCTTGAAGAAAGTGAGAAATAAAAATGCATGTGTTGTTTCAGAGGCAAGAAAGAGAGTTCTGAGCTATAAAGGACTCAGATTTGAATCTGATCTTTTACTGGCCCACAACTCATCACTGGCCATCAGACTAGCTTACATCATCAACCTCTCTAATGAAAAATAATAGGATTAAAAGGCCAGTTTATCTTCTTAAGTTCCCATCCTGGGAAATCCAGGCAAATCCCAGAAGATCTCTAAGGGCTCCTCCAGGTCTACTACAGATGAAGATCCTCTGTAGCTCAGCAGGCTCCTACATTTGGAGGAGTACCTTGCAGACAGATCACAAAATGGATTCCATAGGATACCAGGTTGGGAGGGACCTTGAGGATCATCTGGTCCAACCTTTCTTGGCAAAATCACATCTAGACAAAGTAGCCCATCACCATCTGCACCTTAAAAGTACCCAGTGTTGGAGACTCCACCACTGCCCTGGGGAGATGATTCCAACGGCTGGTTGCTCTCACTGTGAAAAATTGTGTCCAACTGGAAAGTCCCCAGGAGTAACTCACACATGTTGCCCCTTGTCTATTCCATGGAACTCCTTGTAAAAAGGGAATCTCCATCTTCTCTGCAGCCATCCTTTAAATACTGGAACACGGTGATACCATTTCCCTGATTTGCCCTCTGATGTAGTCATGCCCCTCCTATTGGCTTCAAGAAACAAAGGAAATCAGCTTCTTTCTCCTCTGGAGAAAAGAATGGAATGTGGTGTGAATTTCTTATGCAAAGGTTCTTCCATGTGGGATCCTGCAGAGAAAAAGGGCAGCCAGAGTACCCTGGGTAACATCTGCACTGTGGTCAGACCTGTCTGTCCCCTCATACTGCCCAGTCCATTTTGAACCTCTCTCCTGGGTTCAGCCAAGCCAGGTGGTAGAATAAAATTGTCCTGGTGGGTTTTATGGAAAGAGGTGGACAGGAAGATGCAAGAACTTAGTGCCAGCTGAGGGAAAAGTGGATGAGATCTGTTTCAGCTAGCAGAGGTTCTACACAACATGGAGCTATTGGTAACCAGGCTTCCTTCTTTCTGGTGCTCATGGAACTATTTGTTTAATTGTGTTTTGTATTCATAGAGGATTTCTATAAAAAAAAGGTGAGCACCAAAGCAATCCTTCTGCAATATGCCCAACTTTAGGAAAACCTCACAATGACTGACTGTTTTATTTAGTGCCCTCAACAGTTTTTGGGTCCTCTTTTGGAGAGGGGTGGAGTTGAAGATCAATTGGCTTATGTGAGATGATTCCTGGGCAGTTTGGTCATGTCTTCACTGAAGGTACTTCATAAAATGTACATGGCCAGAACCTGTGA
>NW_008629932.1:0-3111 GCF_000691845.1 Merops nubicus
TGCCGCTGCCGGGGGGAACGGCCAGTACCTGAAACTGTTCTACAGCGTCGCAGCCGTCCGTCCGCCCGTCCCTGCGCCAGCCCGCCTGCCTCCCCCGGGTGGGTCTCGTACCTGCGCTCTGAAGGCTTATTCTCGTTTTTAATTTCGCGTCGTTTGGCTTATCCACGCGCGGGGATCGATCGCTCACTTGTGTAAGTTTCCGGGGGTTATTGTCATGGATGCCTCCTCGCAGATGGTGGTCAACTTTCTGCCTTTTATTTTGATAACGGCTGCCTGTTTGTGTGTTCACGTAAATAATAACGTGATGCGTCCATGTGTGTACGTATGGCTGTACGTGTGCGCGCACAAACGTCCACCCGCGTGGGCCAGAGGCACGGGGAGAAATAACCCACCCTGCTGATGCTGATGCCTTCAGATGAATTGCTCCATTTGCCCAGTCCCAATGCCCTTTAAAGACTCGGTGTGCATCTTTTGTTCCCTCCTTATGATTTCCTGCCACTGTCATCTCATTTAATGACAACTTATCTGGGGTGGATGGGGATAAGGAGGAAGCAAGTTTCAAGTTTTGGGCTCTCTCTTCTTGGCGTTGTGGTGAGTTGCAATATTGTAAAATCATGGTGGGCTGATGATGTGCCTTTATTTGATACTTTATAGGTCACTATCACATGACAAAGGCTTTGAGACAGCTTCGTCTTCATCTGTCTGTAATTGCAATTTGTCCTCCTGGGTAAGTATGTAAACTGTATTCACGGAAAAAGAACTCGGGTTTTGTTGGTAAGTTAGAGGTCCTCGTGCTACCACTTTTTATGTGGAAGGTGCTCGTTCAGGCTTTAGTGCATCAGAAAACATGTCTTCTCTGGGTGCTCAGCAACTGCCAGCTGACAAAGTTTGTACGTAGGGGTGGGTCTGAATAACGAGAATTATGAAGCAGTGCATATTCACATCCTTCTTCACTTTTTCTTTTTTTTTCTCCTTGTTTTGTAAAGATAATCAGCTGATAAACTAAGGGCAAAAGTTGTAAACCAAAGTAACATTACAGTATGCAAAGTGCAACACACAGGCTGAAAACTTAACGAGAATGCAAAGTCCTTTTAAAATTCAGTGGTAGGAATAATATTAGAATATCAACAGAACAGGTAATTTGAAATCTCTGGAGGTCAAGAATCATCAAGAACTGTAATACTGCTGCAACAGGAGTTGTTTTAGTTTTAACACGTAAATGGGAGGGCTGATTGTAATTCCATCCATGCTCTTTCTGTGTTACTGGTTTTTGTTTGGCATTGATTAATTCAGGTATCTATCAATTTGAAAGATGAACGTCCGTGACTAATTTACTAGTATTCCTAAGCTTTCAAATACACAACACATATTTTTTTATCTGTATGCTGGAAAAGTTTTGACACCTTTTGAAGGGTTTGACATCTTTTAAGTTGAAGTAGATGTGGTCGCTCAAAGAAGAAGTTTTAAATTTGTGGGGTCACGTTTGTAGATGATACAATTGGCAGTTGGACCATTTCTCATACAATCACCCGAAGTGGCACTGAACTGCATTTTTCTCAAAATGGGGAAGTGGGAGGTAATAGCTTCGATTTTTTTTTTTTTTTTTTTTCCCAGTGGTATGGTACTGTTGTGTACATAAAAACAAGGCAAGATGTGTTTGGGGTAAGCTTAGTACTCATAAATGCGAATGATTAATATCATAGTCTTGACCTTTTCCAGGCAGTGTATAGCAGACATAGGATAAGTGATGGTCCCAAACATGCTGGCTCGAAAGGGGACTGTTGGTAGCAGCTGTTCTGGTGTGATATTATGACCACAGAACTAGTCTTAAGGCTGGGATAACCACTGTGGGGAGATAGTTTGAAGGGAGGATTCTGCCTGTTCTCCAGTTCCTGTAGAATTACACCCAAATTTCAGGGTTTTGGGTTTTGTGGGCAGTGGGGTTGGTATGTGTAGGTCTGAGAGTGTAAACACCATATTAAACTACTGAAATTCTTTATGACAGACTAGTTACATAGGAGAATATTGCTTTCAGTTTTATAGTATTACTGACAAGGATCATGTTCTGTGTAGAGGAATTGGTGCAACAGTTTTACAAAATAAAAATGCATTGGGAAATTAAAAAACTGGCAGATAGGCTTCAGACTGTTGTTCGGAGCTGAATACAAATGCACTTATTTCTGAATTTAATTTTCTGTGTTGTCAGGTAAGACTCGGATTAGAGTGCTGTAAGTGATGAGGACTTTTTCTTTATTTGGAGTAGTACTAAATGGTACTGAACAAAAACAGCTCAGGGACCTTGCTTCAGCTACTATCTTCAGTCATTATCTGGTTGTAATTTTATGTGATGAAGTTTTCTGGATGCATGGAATTTTGATCCTAGAAATGAAGTGGTGATCATAATCTGCCCACAACTTTTAAGAGGAGTGGACTTCAATTTTTGCATAGTGGTGAATGTACATCTCCCCTAATGTTGAACTGGCATGAACAAATTACAAAGAAAAGAAGGGTAGGGTATCTTTTTGAAGAAAAAGGCATAATAGAGGCTTTAGAGGAAGCAGAGATATACATTTCCTCTTAGCTTAAAAAAAGGTAATAAAAATAGTGTGCCTCGTTAAGGTGAGAAGAGATATTTCATTAGATTTGTCCATGACTAGAAACTTCCATTTACTTTGGAGAGCTTTTATTTTGGTAAAAGTGAAGATTTCTTTTATTACACTGTTCTCAGCAAAGTAAGTATTCATGAATGGAGTTGAGGAATTCAGTCTTGATGCACAGGAGAGTGAGCTGGGTTCTGGCCTTGGTTAACAGTCTCTGGGTGGAGTGCTGATATATGTCAGAAGCTAAAAGGGGGTGAGCCACTTGGCAAGGGGCTTTGTGAATGCTTCAAAAATTAGCCCGTGGTCTCAAAAGTTTGTTGCAGACTGCTGTCCATCTTGGCACAGGGAGCTGATGAACCATTTCAAGCAGACACATAATTTAGGAGAAATATAACTGGTTTCTGGGTTGAGGTAAACTCATAATATTTAAGAAGCTTACCTTCAATACATGTGAGTTTTTTAGGAGCTGCTTGTGGTAAACCGGTCACCTGCAAAGCTTCCATTGGTTTCC
>NW_008629932.1:3142-20640 GCF_000691845.1 Merops nubicus
AGGAGGTTTATTTAGGAAGGGAGTGTAGGAGTGATGGGGAGAAGAATTTGTCCATGTTTGTTTTACCACTCAAGGAGGAAAACCTTCCTCTTTCATAGCTGTTGTGTGAATAATTAAACATATGAAATGTCAGTTTTCACGTAAAATATCAGAGATAATCATGCAGTTATTTTATAGCTAACGTTCTTCCTTTTAATTCAGAATGATCTTAATACACTTTGTTAGTAAATTAGCGGTTCCATAGCTTGTGATCCTGTAAGCGTGTGAATATCTGTGAGCAGATGACAAGTCTTGTTACATTCACTGATACGATTGCTCACATTCAGAGCTTAAAGTTACTCCAGGTTGCTGCCGCTCGTGGTCTGCAGGATGAAGACATGCAGGGTCTCCAAAGCTCAGTGGGAGAGGGTGAGGGCAAGGGCAGTCCTTGTCACAGAGCTGGTAGCAGGGCGGTTTGAAGGAAAGAAGCCTTGACGGAGCGAGCTGGGGGGAGTTCCTTTTCCACCTCATGTAGTGGTGGTGAAGATGCAGGTAAGGTAGATGAGACCTGCAGTGTGCAAGGCTCTGCTGTGGTGTGAAGGTTGGAAATGCACCTGCAGTGAAGTCTGGGTACCTGAGAGGTGAAACGCTGCCTCTGTTCTGACAGTGCATGGCATGCATAGTGTTCTGGCCTTTCTCTTTATTTCAAGGTGGCTCCTTGCTGGAGGAAGGTAATATAAATTACAGCTGCAACCAAAATAAAACTGATTTTAATTTCTGAGTGTGCCATGGGCTGTCTCTGTGAGTTGTGGCAACTGATATAGTCAAAACCAGAGGCCACTTGCCAGAGTCTGGACCCAAGTTGGTCTTCCTGCCTCGAAGCTGGCGTGCTGCAGCTGTCCCTGGAGTCAGCAGCACTTCTGTGGTCTGCTGATGACTTCCAGGGTCAGAGTTTATTCCTGGAAGTACAGCCATATATATGTCCCTTTGCCACCTGCAAATGGAATGAATGCTACTTCCCTGTATCATTAAATCATATGGTGCCCATATAGTGGTACAGTTTCCCGAGTGAATTAAGTTCTGGATCTTACAGGGGTTTGTGTTGTTTTGGTTTGGTTTTGCTTTTTTTTTAAACCAGTATAGATACTGGTTTACCTTACTGTAACCTTAATTTGTTTTCGTTATAACTCAGGCATCTATAAAGCTGGATTGAAATAATAGTCTTATGTATTTCAAAATATTCTTGAGAAGAAATAGGAAGAAGTCAGCTTTCTGACTACTTGGGTATGAACTTTGTTTCTTTTCATTCTGCTTTGTTTTCTCTTCTCTTCTTTCCTGGGGTAGTATTGTCTAAAGCTTTTCATTCTGCTTTATGTCAAAAGATTTTTAGGATGTACTTTGTGTTTATTTATTTTAAGATCAGTAATAATCCAGCGTTCCTATCTCCGGGCAATGTTGTGGGCCTGGTAGTAGTGGATTTATGAATTTCACAAGAATCCTACAGTTGTCACCCTTTTTGACAGTTTAGAAAGGGGTAAGACATGAACCCCAGCATAAGGGTTACTGTAAGAATGGCTTGATGGGGTCTGTCAGATTGCATTGCTTGGAAAAGGGGAAGAAATAATCATGTTACTCTCAACAATAATGAAATTATTCATAGTTGGCAGTTGTCGGCATTACCTTTTTCATGTGCTTGTGTCCTGTCTAGTGAAGCCCATAAGCCATACTGTAACTGCACACCTCAAACCAAGGAACAGTCATTTTTATCCCTGTTGTAGGCATCTGAGGTACAAAGCAGTGAAGGAGCTCCAGCTTGCCCGCAGTCACTTAGCAGGCTGGCGTTAGCAGGAGTGGAACAAGAGCTGCACCTGACTCCATAGTTCTGCGACCTTTCCCTCGGTGTGTTCCACCACTCTGAAGCTTTCCTGGTAAATGTGTCTTGAGAAATGACCAGTCTCACTGAATTCTGTGCCAGGTGGGCATCTCCTGCTAATACTCAACTTTGTTTCATAGTGCTGCTTTGAAAACAACAAGGCCCACCTTCAAATCGTGTGAAGTTAGTGGCTCTCAATTCAGTCACATCTGTTGACACGAGAGTCTGAGGTAGCTTACTTAAGGTGTTCCTGCCACTGAGAATGGTATCTAAGCTGCTGTGTATATTACACTATTTATTATATTACATTATTTAATACTATCTTGTATTAACTGTATGAAGTAAGATACTGTTTTTTCACAGTAAAGTTTTTAATATATGCATTGGCCTGAAATAGTTCTTTACAATTGTCCTGGTTCCGTGTAAAAAGGGGTTCAGGGCAGGACCCACACGGCACAGAACTGTGTACTCGCCTCTCCCCCACCCCCTCGAGAGAGAGAGAGAGAGAGAGACACTTTTTAGAAAAAAATGAAGTATATTGTTCAACAAGGAACAGAAAACAAAAAAGGGAGGTAAGGAAAATAATATATATAAAGGCCAGGGGAATAATACAAAAGATAAAATATACAAAACCCTCAGAAATGGTTCCAGGGTCCCACGGAGTGAAAGGAGAACTTTCCTCTCCGAGCTCCAAGGCAGGAGAGAAACAAAACCACTCCCTGCCTCTTATCAGAGTGTGTGTGGGAAGGGGAGGGAATACAATGGTTTCACCCCCACCCGGGGTCCTCCCAGTTGCTGGAAGGTCACGACCCCATTCCAAGCCTCAAACCACAACAACAATTAAATTATTTTTCATATTCATAATCTAGTGCAAAATCACAGTGAACTTTCTTATGGAACATGGAATTGACAGTAGTTACTTTGACACTGTTGTCAGTATCATTATAAGTAGGATAGCTTTTATTTCTAGACCTGCTATATATATTTAATCCTGTAAGGTTTTCAGATTTGCTGATTACTAGTGTTTTGTTTCTGAAAACATGGGTTGGCTTTGATTTTAAAATAGGAGTTGTATTTAAGGAGGAAAGCATACTTCACTTAATGCCTGAGTGTAGATTTAATTGTAGTAGTCTCACAGTAATAGCAGCAATTTATTACTTTTAGTATTTACAAATTTGATTATGTAAAAGATTAATCAACAAAGAGGAAAAGCATGGTTTTGTCACTTTTCCAGCGTTCATGCTTTTTCCTTTGTAGCACACAAATGCCTAATGTAATAGGAAGTCCTTATGAGCATGGACAATTCAGCATGTGAAAATAAACTAGCTTCAGGCATATCACAATGCAAAGAAAGCTAGTACAACAAAATTTCAGTTTTTAGTGGGGGGAACAAAAGTTAACAGGATTTTATGAGACTATGCTAAGAAAATCAGTTGCTTAGGAAGCATGGAATATTTATTGTCAGAAAGCTTCCACGTGGGTGTTTTGATATAAGAGATTTTATAAATTGTAGCAATTGGTGAAAATAAGAAACAGCATTTTATTGACCCTTCACATCACAGAGAGCCTCTTTCAGATAAAAATTATTCGGTGGACTTGCACAATATAGGATCTGTAATTCAAGTGAAAACTTTCTTGACAAGAAGCTTAACGAGTCCTGTCTACGCCTTCCCTTGCTGAGGAGAAGTGGGAAGGTACATCTTCCCGCAGCCTGTCTGGTGTTTTTTGTTTGGCCTTTTTTATTATTTTTTCCTTCTGAAAGGCGATGTGTATGTAGCAAACAGTTGTGGAGTCTGCTTTCAGGCATCGTGCAACGGCAGGAGCTGCATGCCTAGCTCTGGGGTTATGCTTCTGTAGGTGTAGCACCAGGAAGACCTCTGCCATCCATGCTCCCAGGAGGGGCTTTGTCCTGCTCTTTGGAAACTCACAGCTCCCTGTGCTGGGGCTGGGCACGCACGTTACAGGCTTGATCCTCGGGACTGCTGCTGAGAGCTGAGCTGGCCCAGAGCAGGAGTCAAGTGAGGAAAGCTTAAAGCTGCACCTGGGCCTGTGGTGGGCTGGTTCATGGGCTGGTGGCTGTGTTGTGCTGTGCTGCTGAGTGTGCTGGGCTGCTCTGTACTGCTCTTGGGCTGATGGCTTTCAACTGATACCTGTCAGTTCTTCCCACAGTATGTATTTTCTGCTAGCTGCATAGGGACTTGTAAACATATTCCTTATCAGAAGTTGTCTTTTTTATTTTTTAACTTTTTTATTGGTATCTCTGTCCTACACAATCAGGACTTACCCAGCATTGGGAGTGGGTGAGGCATGTCACATGATAATAGCTAGGATTGTATCTCTCGTGGTAGAGAACAGTCTTCGCTCTTCAGCCTGTGTTTTTTTATGAAGAAAATAATCCTAGATTCGTGTTGGTGTACGTGAGAGAATGCATTATTTTGTGATTGTCAAAGCAATATCCAAGAGTGACATCACAAGAGATTTGGAGGTGAAGCTGGATAAAGAAATCTTGGGACAGAATGGAAGGAGTGAGGGAGAACTTAATTTCCTAACTTACTTCAGTATCTTCAGTGTGAAGTAACTCCACAAAAGCCAGTGGAGCTGAAACGTCATAATGTTCTGCATTAAAATCTGTAAAAGTTGAAAGGAAGTAAATTTTTTTTCCAGGTTGATGAAAAGACATTTTTGTGGTTGGCCATGTTTGATTTGCTTTCCACAAATGGTCTTTGAGCAATAGCAGTTCTACAGTGAGCAACATCATGCAGACTTTTTTTTTTCTAATGGGATAAAGTAGAGGGACATGAGTGTATCTTGTCCTAAGTACTGAAGAGATCAATCCCACAGCTGCAACTGCAATTGGATTCTTGAACAAAAAGTCAGAATCGGAGCTGTATCAGCAACATGCACACCTTCATGGATCTGCTGCTGGAGGGTGCTGGTGGCCTGCAATTCCTCAGGAAAGCTGCAGATTTCACATTTTTCTTGATTAGTGATGTGCAGAGAGTCCTGCCAGGGTCATGCACCTCTACTATTCTGATGAGTGCACAAGCTTACAGACAGTCCCTGACCTGGGGATGAGCAGAGCAGGAAGGGCTAGGAGTGGAGATGTTGCTGAAATATGTGGAGTTCCCATAAATGAGAAGAGGGTAGAAGAGTATCAAGTGTGAGAATTCTGTCCTTGGTAGATGATACATTTTTTGGCATGTATGCCATTCTGTTCAAGTGTATTTGCTTCCCAAGTTAGGTAAATAGCTAGGCAAAGAAAACATTCTGATGTACTGCAAATCACTGTTTGGAGATGATGGATTTGGAAAGACGTATCCACTTATTGCCTCCGCTTCATTGGTAAGTCTAGTTTCAGATGTTCTTCCTCTTTGCAAAAGATTTTTTTTTACCCAGATTTCATGTTGAATAGTGTAGAGTTCTGCCTGACTCGCTTCTAATCAGTGAGTGCACTGTGCCACATGCTTCTGAGTTTCAGGGTTCACCTCTTGTTTGAATATATCTGTAGTATTTTTTCCTTAAGTAAAGTATCCTTATTTGTATTTCTTCCCTCTAATTTGTTTGAGATACTCTTTCATACTCTTTCATTGTGTTAAACATCAGTCATCAAGTGCTCATAATATATTTTGAAACAAGTACGCAAAATTGCAGCATGATCCAGCACTGATTACAGAGCTATGCCATATGAATTAATAATAAAAATAGCATAATTAATTTCCAGCTGCTTTTGGAGAAACAGAGGTGTTTATAGAGGGAAGTTTGGTGTCTGTAAAATGAAGAATGACAGAACTGGTAGAGAATGTATTAATGCAAGTAACTATTCACAACTTACTTCTGTTCTATTGATTAACAATGGGTTCCAGTGCTGATGGAGTAAATAAAAGCTCCAGTGTCATTCTTCTAAAACTGTAGGACTAAATAAAGAGCACAAGTGTCAGAACTAGAGCAAAGGCAGTAAGTTTTTAACTCTGTTTCTTAGTATAATAAACCTTAAATCAGGGAAGTAAATTATGGCTAGCTAAGGGTAATGGTTGGTTGAATGTGTCCATTTCCCGTTAGTGTGAGAGGAGTTGCCTGTGTGTCTGAGTGGGAAGTTATCTTTTAAGAGTTTTCCTTGGTAGTAAATCAGTATTTTCCTTGTTTCTCTTGTATGTGCTTGCTTGTGCTTGTCTCTCTCACCACAGCACTGTGTATCAAAACAGGTTAAAGGTGACCCAGGCAAAGTGTTAACGCAGCCAGGGCCCTCGCCGCAGTTTGGACGGTCGGTCTCCTTCAGAGCCAGCTGTGGTAGGGATCTGGATGCTCAGTTGCAGGTTTTGAAATCTCCACTTTGCTGTTGCTCAGGGCTGGCCTTTTGTTCAGGTGGGAGGTTCAAACAAAGCTTTGGGCCTGTGTGTCTGCAAAGTCTTCCTGGTTTTCAATCAGCAAAGGAAGATCCTGCCCTCTTGAGAGACATGTTTAGAGGAAATGGATTATTTATTTATATAGCGGAGTGGACTCTCGAGGATGTCCCTGTCGAGCTTTCTGTTTCGCTGCGCCGCGTAGCGATGGGGTCAAAGGGAGCGAAAGGATGCTGGAGCACAGGAGGGAAGCACCTGAGAAAACGGACCAGATGCTGTGTTTTGACTAAGCATTGTCCTGCTGTTTTTTGTGCCACGGGTGATGTAGTTTCTGTGTGTGGTCTGGCTTTCCTGGATGGACCTAGAGGGCTACATTTGAAGTTGACTGTTCCTTGCTTCTGGAGACAGAGGGAGAAATCAAAATGGGAGGCGTGGCAGTCAACGTGGGCATCCTCATGCAGCCAGTCGTAGGAGAGAAGGGCACAGTTCAGGTCTTCCAGTGAGGAGAGTATGTGTTCTCTCATTCAAGGATCCCAGAGGAAAAAAAAAAAAAACCAAACTCTTTGTGAATGGGGGATGGTGTTCTGTGGAGTGCTACAGGCTTTGAAGAGATTGAGCAGGGCTGGAGGAGAGGGTGCAGAGAAAGCAGGTAGGTTTCTACACCTCATATTTCTGGCCCTTGTGAGCCCTTCTGTACATATGTCTATGTGTCTGCTGCCTTGATGTTCTAGTTACATCTATTGAGTTGATACAAATAATGATTTTGGCCAGTAAACACATTAAATTGGTGTTTTTAATCTCATTTTGCTTCAGTATTTTTGTTGTCTCCCAATAGAGATCACTTTTGAGAAAACTGTTAAAATATGTTGCTTAATATAGCCTTTACACTAAATTGGGCACTACTTTTTTTGTTAGTTCAGAGGATGCACTGTATGCCTGCACACTTTCTAAGTGATTACATGGCTTAAATACATGTTTTTAATAACTTTTCAGACAGCTTTTCATTAGGACATGACAAATTATGCTGTTTTTAATTGTGGCTTTTAAAAATGTTCTATTTAATAAAGTCATGCTACACACACACACACACACACTCGTACACACAAGTTAATTCAAGTAGAGCTTACACTTAAAGTGAAGTAAAATATTATCCCTAATAAGGTAACCAGTTCTGCTGTAAGTGAACACAAGCTTTTAAAAGTAGTAGAACTGAAAACTTCTCTGCTTTGTTTTCTCAGATGAGGAGGAAAACAAGTGATCTTGCTTATTCAGTTCCCAGTTAGTTCTCAACTCTATACCAAACTCCACTATGTGACTTATGGAACAAAGACATTTTCTTTGCAAATGCAGTGGAAGTTACTGCTTTCAGGTAACTTAGTTCTAAACATAGTACTTATTCTTGGTCCTTGATGAAGCCTTACCTGTTCAGTGTTTGAACTTTGTTTGCGGTTTTGACATAGACATTTGCAATTTATTTTAATATAATATAAATTGAGAATATTGCAGTAGAATTTAACGTTGGCTTGTCATAATTTAAATTACAATTACATATTTTTTTGTTAGAATACTTTTTAGCATCGATAATATCTGATTGAAATTCAGATCTGATGTCATTAGTCAGAAAGGATTCTTTTGTAACTCTGGTAAGCTGTATTTTCTTGGACCGGTTCAGTATCTGTTGTCCGAAGTTTCTGTTTGCAATAGCAGATACCTTGGGTAGTATCTTCTGCCATCAAGGAATGCAGAGTCGCTCACTAGGTGACACTGGCCATATTAACCTTTTTTTGTTTTAACCTTTTTTTGGTTTTGTGGGAGCTAGACCCCTCTGTAGCTTGTAGCAGATACAGATCAACAGATACATGTCTGTTTACACAGATACACTTAACATTTAGAAAAATAAATGTAAGTGATTGTTTCAAAATTGTTATTGCAAGCTTTCCTCTATGTGGTATGTGACTGTGATTGTAATGGTTGAGGGGAGACTTTATAATTTCCAGCAATGGATCTAGCAGCACTGGTGTCCAGAAACCAAGTTGGTTACTAGATGCTGAATGTATTACTGATGTATTAGGTGAGGAAAGAGTAAGGAGAAAACCAAACAAAACCAAAAAAAAAAAAGGTAAATACAGCATAGCAAATCTGTGGGCTAACCACAGGTAAAGAATTCTAACCCTCACCCTAACAAAATATTAATAGCATCTGGCCAGAATCAGAGGGCTTGATAACATGTGTTGACTCTGCAGCTCCACGCAGTTTTTCTGCAGTAGGGGAACTGTGTAGCAGTATCTGTGACCATTAAAGAATGCAGAGTTAGACCTCAGGTATTAGAAGGGTTGTGCTCAGAAATGCAGAGGGTGCCTGAGGCCTGGTGACACGCTGCTCATTTATTGCAATTTTGCCCCCGCCCCCTCCAAAGGAGGAGTTACACACTTGGAGTGTTTTTATGGCCTTTCCTCCCACAGTGCAATATACAGGTTTTGTGATCCTGGCTTTCTCCTGTTCTTCCATATTTTTTTCATATCAATGTGTAGGGCATTCAGTGTCTCAACAGTTATTGTGGTCTTGGATAACTAAATATAAAAAGATTAGAGAACTAAACAAAAACCAGAAGAAAACTGAAGCAAAGGTCAATGTTTTTGTAGGTCACAAATGTTTAAAACTGTCAATTTTTTAATAGAAGAAAAAACCCTCTATTTTAAAAAATGGAAATAGGAAAATTACTGAGTATAAGCAACTCCTTTTCTTAAGACAAGCACAAAACGAAGTAAGGTGAATTGCTTATCCTGAAAGGGTCATAATTTTAATTTTCTCATACATTTGGTACAAGATCAGTAAGAAAATGAAGTAGTAGTTGCATATTTAGGCAATTTTTCTGATGGAAGCTGTTTATTGCCAAAGCATTCACGTTTTATGAAGCTGCCCTAAAACAATTAGCTCTTGTTTAGCATAAGTGTTTAAACAGAATACTTCACTAATGCAGCAGATTTTACAGTTATTGTATTTCCATGGGATTGAACTATTCTTGTTCTAACTTGCTTCTTCCCCCCCTTAGACATACGAAATGTTGAGGCTTTCTTCCCTTTCCGAAAACATGTATTTGAGCCAAGTTTTTCTCAGGAGAATTGGTATCTTTGAGGGTGTTCTGTCTGAGATGTCTCAGAGAAGCCTGTTACTCAGCATGCGCTTAACAGTGTTTTCCTGCTAGGTTACACTGAAATGGGCTACTGGTCAGGCTAAAAAACGTGGATATAAAATCCACTCGGGTCTGAATTCAGAGTTGGTGTGAGCTTGTGCAATTCCACTGGGGCTGCTGAACGGAATCTGGCTGCGTTAGTCACGGGGATTGTGGCAAAACCAGCTAAGAGCAATGCATATTTAAAATATTGCTGTAAATACATCAGGAGCACTTGATCGTAAGAATGAGACACCCTCACTTCTCTTTGTTTTCTTATTTGTGGGGGAGGGGGTTTGGCCCCATCACTGCAATTAGAGCTCATTTTTTTCCCTTTGCTTCAGAGTGTTAGTCAGATGGATCAAGTTAGTGAAATAATCCCACCAACTGTCCATACTTAGATGACAGGCCAATCTTTTTTTGAAAAAATACTATTCTGGTGAGCTTCAAGAAAACCATATATTCACGACCAGAAATGTTTCTGCGAGTGCTGAACCAAACTGGTGTTGCTGTCAAGCAGTCTGCTTTCATGGCAGCTCTCACCACGTGTAGAGGGAGTGGAAAGACAAGAGTGCTGCCTTAGCCCAAGCACTCCGAGTTTGTATAAAGTAAGCTGCAGGGGAATATCCTTTGCAAAATATCATACATATTATTCATTGTCTGCAAAATAGATTCTGTTGCTTTCCCTGTTACTTCCCTGTTACCTCTACCCCCACATTCCCCAAAAGCAACAAGGGCAGTTAACCCTAAGTGTGATTTCCCCACCTCCCAGCCAAAAAGGAGCTATCCTATTACCTGATAGCTGGGCCCCATTAGGTCTAATCGCTGTCACAGAGCTCAGTGAGAACTTTGCTGTTGACTTCAGTGGAAATGAATTCTGACTTGGAAGAAAACCTTCATGAATCTCATTGTGGAGGACCCTTTAGGAATCTTCTGTACTTTACCATTATAATGATAATGGTGATTGGTGTGAGTTCTGCTGTTGTGCAGATGCGGGTGAAATATGGGCACAGATGCAGTAACCTTAGAACAAAGGCATGATATACCACTCTGGTATCCTGGTGCCATAGTACTTGTACCAGTGTTCTGGTGTAGCTGGAACAAGACTGTTTTCTAAGGTAGACAAATTCATACAATAATGCAGTAATTATACTCTGCTGGTTTAAGGAGTGGAATGGTCTTAGGGTGAGTTTCTAGTAAAATGTCCCAGACACAGGGTACATTTCTTGAAATATGACCTGGGATGTATGCAGTCCTGTATCTAGTACAATTTACTCTAAGCTCATATATATCCAGAGGGATGGGTGAAAATACATTCTAACTCTGCAGTTATATTTTAGCAAGCAGATAAAAGGTTAGCACTTTCTTCTAGGATTCTGGCAAAGGGTGAAAACTGTACCGGATGGAACAAGAAAACCACTGGCTTGTTCTGCAGTGTTTACCATTAACTTGCTTCATGATCTTGGAGATGGGTTCCTCTTTCTTGCTTGGTGTCTCCGTTTTAAAACTTGGAATGGTGATGGCTTGTTTCTTTATAAAGTGTTGTGCAGGCTCTGGAAGAGAAACTTGGTACTGAGTAGCAGGGCCAAAGGTTTAGAAGAGTTACCGAGATGTATGTTTGTTTATTTACTTTTAATTAGCACGTTTTTAATGTTTGCTCTATCATAGGGTGAAATAACAGTTGCATTAATTGTGGCACTATTATAGTACAGGGGGGAAACTTTACACTGAGGCCCAGGTGTTTTAATGTTTGTGAAGATCTAGAAAAGATATCTGCTGCTTTGTCTAGAGAGATGGACTTCAGTTTGACTTTTAGCATTTTGTCCTATCAGAAAACATTTCACTTTCTAAACAAACAAACAAAAAAACCCCACAAAACATTAAAGCCATAAATTCAGTCTTTAAGAGTGTGTGCTGTAGAACACAGGTGGTGTTGTTATTTACATGTTACGTATTTTGTTAAACAGCACATTGTTAGGGTGTAATAACACTTTGCTTTCCTATGGTGTACTTTTACAGGCATCAAGTAACTACATTTTACAAACATTTCAGAACCAGTGCTACTACCCCTGTTTTGCAGATTGCAAAGTAGATCCAGGGATATTCAGGTAAGACCAGATGGCTGGTGGCTGAACCAAGTACAGAACTCCTGGACTTCCCACAAGTTTCAGTGTCACTAATAAATTTATTACACCGGCTACCTCTTTTTACTACAACATCTGCCCTGTGTACGTGCACATATTACTTTTCCATACTGGTAGGTGAAAAAAAAAGTTGTGAGCTGTCATCTGTCGATTTCAGGCTTACTGGCTGAGTACTTGTGAACTTAGGAAATCTTTTGGCATCTTCAGTTCAGTTCAGAATTATTTTTCTGTATCTAAGATCTCGTGCTGCACAAAAGAAACATAGTGCTGTAAGTCAGAGCTTTTAGGCCTGGTGTTTTGTTCTTCAGCCCAGGGTCTCTGCTTAATTCATTGCTGCATGAATATTGCCCTTCATTCTTCATGCTTCTCTGGAAGTGACTTTTGCAAGGATGCACAACCATGTTCTGTGTGTGGTCTGAGATGTGTGAAGGTAACGGAAACATATTTCTGCTGTTTCCAGACATGAGCTAAACCATCCTACTGCTCAGAAGGGCTTCTTAGGCCAGGCTTGGTCTGTGCTTACATATCGCAGTATTCAGTTCAGATCTCTAGCCTGGACTCCATGCTCTAAGGATTGGCACAAGCTCTCTGGAAAGAGATTTGTAGCAATGTGGGGTTTTGTAGGGCACTTTATAATTTGGGTCCCAAGTTTAAACTTGTAGTTTTGTAGTAGGTCAGTAACAAAGAAGCCTAATGATTGTCTTTTAAAGTAGATCAGGCTGAGAATTCATGGATCTTGTGCTTTCTTTTCTTAGGCTGGTACTGGCCAGAGCTTGGGACTTGTGTGCCAAACTTGGGTTTTAACCATGTTCCATTTTCTCAGTTGGTGCACAGTCTTGAGCATACAAGAACGTGACTTCACTGAAAACCCTGAATACCTTTTCCCCCTTCTGTTTTAAAATCCAGCCATCTGTGTACAGCAGTACTGTAAATAAAATGATAGAAAGCCAAGAAAGTAATCGGTAAAAGTCTGTAGATCCCAAAGGAGTTATCCCCCATCCTTGTGCTACGGTTCCAACCAGCACTGTCAGGGTTTTTAACTGCTGACCTTTATTTAAATGCTGCCAAAGTTGCATCTTTTGGACTGAGTTTTTCCTGTGTTGGGCTCATCTTTAAGACAAGGGCCATGTAGGATTTTTATCTGAGAGAGATGGGAAATAACTACTACAATAAAAGTACTTAGTTTCAAGAATAAAAAAAAACTACCAAAAAAACCCCAAACAAACAAACAAACAAAAAACCCAAAAAACCAAAACAACAGAAGAACAACTTGTGAAAAAAAAAAAAAAATGGTGAACAGCCTGTAGATCCTGAAGAATGCTGGTCCTGCTTGCTGTCGAAAGAATTGATTTTTTTATTTCACAAATACAAAAGTTTTTTGTTTGCTTGGTTTTTAAGAATTGTGCTTCAGTTGTGGAAAGGACAAAGTTCTTTATATATTTGATTATTTTAGGCCTGCAGTGCCTCTGTCATAGCAGCCTCTCTGAGCTATTGCAGTTGCAGGATTGGAGCCCCACATGCAGCTGATCTTACAGGGACCTGCTCCTGCTCAGAGACACTTTGGCACAGACAGTTGGGCATGTGCACGGTTCTGGGTAAGCTGCTGTGGCTTGGCATCAACGAGACAATTGGTGAAGATGGATCTGATTGTGTATTCTGGGTTGCGAAGCAGTGAGGTTCCTCTTGAAACCTGATAAGACTTGTTACATACAGAAGTTTGTAAATTCTGTAACCTGAATGATTTTTAGAGCTTTCTCAAGCAATGGAAACAATTGCACTTGAAACTTCCCTCTTTTCTCTTTCGCCTTCTCGATTTTGCAAGGCTAAATAGTTGACAGTGAAAAGAGATCAATAGGGGTATAGATAGAATAAAGCCAGAAGGGGTATGTGGCCTAACAGTGTTTTTTTTGTTATGGGTTTTTTAAATACTTCTTCCTTCAGTTAATACATGAATAAAATAATTTATGTCACTGCTTGCAAAGTTCCCTCAACAAAAGTTTGCAAAAGTCAAATAATATTTTTGCAGAAAAATAAATACTCTGAGAAAAATTGAAACAAATCTTACCCCAACAGCTAAGGAGTAACATTTCAGATGGGAGGCAGGTTGAAGCTGTGATGCTTCCCTGACCCAGGACCAGATGCTTCTGGCTCCTTAGAGAACCTGCAACTTCAAATGAAGTTAGTGCTAATCAGTTTTTGCTGCTGGTGTTCGGAATGCTGTGGACAGCAATGAGAACAGATCACCAGGTACTTTGGAGTCTTCTATTGCCTGGGTGTGCTGTTATTATCAGTTCTGACCAAGTTACACTCTCCAAGAAGAGGACTTCTACTCAGGGTGTGAGAAGTGTCTATGTTGCTACTGATTTCAAGCTATCCTGAATAATAAGGTAGTAGCTCAACTCCCTGGTACTGCAGTTAGACTGCTGTGGGTGTGTAGGCCAGCAGCAAGTTAGCTCAGGGAGCTTCCTGCTGTGTTGATAATTCTGCAGAATATAGGAAATATAGGACTAATAGAGAAATAAAATGGGAATAAAAGGATATGGCAGGATATCATTCACTTGCATCAGAGCAGGATTTCTTGTAGGGTCCTAGTATTTTTGTCATGCTTTTTGGTGTTACTGAGACCTGTGGTGGGTGTTGGATCTGATCCATTCTCTCACTAGAGCATGTGATTTCTTTTTCCTCTGTAGCTGAGGACTGAAGGTGGCTCTTAGATACATGTCTGCAGTTACAGTAGTACTGATTTTTCATCATGGTGCTCCAGAGCAGGGAAAAGGCTGAACCAAATAGCTTCTGATGAGGAGATGTCTGTATTCCTAACTCTGAAAGTGAGGTAAGAATATAGCACTACCTGGACTGTCCTTGCAAGGTGTTACATGTGTCTGGAGCAGGTAGGGTTATGCCTTGCAGTTCTGATTCCCTGATCATCCAGGTCGAGGATTGTCTTCCAGAGCTTCCTGCTGGTTTCCTGTAGTGGAGATTGGGATGGGTAAGGGCAACTGTGAGGAACATTTTGGAGTCTTTAGACAGTTGGGACAGAGACACAGCTCAGTCTAGGGAGGGTTTGCTGAGGTGTGGAAGAGAGGTTGTCACTGACACCTCTGAACTTTGGCTTCTAAATTAATTGTATAGGCACTGGTACTTCAAGAGCATGTAGAAGAAGATAAGGGGGGGGGCAGGAATCTGATGGCTATCGCTTGTGAGATCATAAACCTTTGTATTCAAGAACACAAAGTTTCTGTCTCTCAGCTATATTGTGCCAACTTGATTCATGACCTGGTGTTTTGTCATTGTCCCACTCTTTGGCAAAAGTTCATTTTGCCTATGGATGAAAGTGGACATGACTGCTGTATTTCCTTTGGCTGTGGGTCTGTAATTGTTGTTCTTGAGTTTATTTATGAACTACTGAGGCCTTTAGTAGAGGTGATTTACTTGTGACGTCAGGAAGAGTTGTTCCTGTTTTGAGTCTGTTGATGGTTTTTCCTGTACCAGAAGGAAGTTCCAAGGAGTTGAACTTGCTACCGTTGGCTTCAAGTGCACAGCACAGCAGATCTCCACCAGGCTCAGTGGAGCTGTTGAGGGTTGATGCAGGCAAAGAAGTGCTCCCTGATTCTTCTTGCATTTCTACATGTCTGTAACAAATCACTTAGCTCCAAGAAGAGAAAGGAGCTGGTTTATTGATGCTGTTGATCAGGTTCATGGAGTCACGTCACTCAGACTTCCCTGTGCATTTGCATTTTTGAGATCTGGAGCAGCAGAGGTTTTCCTAAAATAAAAAGAAAACCTCTTCTTTTTTTAAAGAAGTTTAAAGCTGCAAACAGACGCAGTTTGCAGCTGCTTTTTGCTTTTGCACCTCTGTGAAGTAAGTGTGGCAAGTTACCTCTCTGAGAGCCAGTAAGGTGTGAGGATGGAGGTACATGGATCTTCACTGGCTTGTTACTGTGTTGAAAAAGTTCTTCCATTTCAGTTGTCTCATTCTCCGGAGAACTTCACTCGTTGTCTGCCATGTATGATAGGGATGGAGAGGGCTGAGGAGAGGAAAAACATAAAATAGAAGTCAAATTGCAGTTAAAAAGTAATCACATAGGATTGGATCTTTTGGGAGAACTGGACATGTATTATTACCATATTAAAAGTTAAGTACATTCATAACTCCTCGTAAGACTGAGGTGATTATTTGATTTCAAAATTGCACCTGACTGCAAGGTTTTTCAGTCTAAATTTGTATCATTTCTATGTGGAGTCCGTTTCAAATACGTGAAATTTACTACTGGTGACAAGTATTTGATTGTAGTGTTATTTTAAACTTAGATGCATCAACTTTCAAAACTTAGGATTCTTGCTAGATTTTTAAATATTTAAAACAAGCTCCATAAGATTACTAAATCTGGCTGTTCAACTATACAAACAATGCTCGGAACCAGAAAATACTGATAATGGCATACCTTTGGCATAAATATTTCTCTTTTATTTTAACATTCAATATGGTGAAATGCAAGGGAAGTAACTCCTGGATGTTTTATTTGTTTTAACTGACTAGCTCGATGCTGAAACAAGCTTTCAGGGAAATCTGTGGAGTCCCACAAGGTGGCAGGAGCTAACTATTCTATGCTAGAGCTGTGGTCTGAAGGAAAGTAAAGGTAGTAAACTGATTTTGCTAGTTACATGCGTTTGAATCGTGAGGAAGTTTGACCAGAATTCCAAAATGTCACCTGTCTAGGTGTTTCTTTGACTTCTGATTAATTCAGGCATGCACATGAGATTCCATCCTCAACAATCTTCCTTCAAAAGAGAAAGTTCAAGCATTCTTACTTTGTCAACAGAAGGACCTTTAGTTTCACTTGATGGTGGTAATTTGCTTGGGAAGTGCATCATTGCTGTGAACAGAGAGCAGGGATGAAGCTGTGCAGGAACTTGCTGGTGTATGAGGGCTACAGTTCAACAAGTTGGGAGTGAGCATCTCTGACTTGGAAACTCACCTTGACAGCATGGGAATGCTGACCAGGAGGTGGGACTATCCTCAGCCAGGGCTGAGGGAGTGCAGAAGTAAAGGAATTAAATGCTGCCTCAGTGAGGCTGGAGAGATGTTTTTTCTTTGGCAGCTCTGAAGAATCTAAACAGCATTAAAAGTATCTAAGTTTGGGGATTATTGGAAGTAAGCAAAGTAGTGCTAACTAGTGAGACTGTTAGCTACTCTATAGAGTGTAAAGCTGAAATGTATTCTTTCTCTTCTCAGAGCCACAATCTCTTTTTAGGCTGCTGGAGCTCATTTCACTTTTTCTTGCTTTTGTTTCCACTTACGTGATGATGGTCAGCTCTCCCCTGAAACATTCTGTGATCAGGATTTAAAGCACTACAGAAGAACAAGGGAATAAATCAATTAATGTCTCATCAAAGGCATGATTTGAGACCTGTGGTCCTATGCTCATGATTGCTTAACCTTGCACTTGGAGTTCTAAGTTTCTCATTTTTGTAAGT
Source organism: Merops nubicus (assembly GCF_000691845.1). Lineage (NCBI taxonomy): Eukaryota > Metazoa > Chordata > Aves > Coraciiformes > Meropidae > Merops > Merops nubicus. Next base: position 20,129 of record NW_008629932.1, read on the forward strand.
CTCTCTAGCCTGCCATAGAAGAAATCTGTGAACTTCAGGGTTTTAGTTGGCAGAAGTAACACTGAACAAAACAGTAGTAAATTTAAGTGATTTGCCATGGTTCAGTGAACCACAAAGTGTTGGTTTTGAGACTTGTGAATCCCTTGATTTGTGTAAAGAGATTTTATTTTAAATCAGTAAGTGTCTGTTTTTATTTTTTGAATGAGAGGACAGATCTGTATATTAGCCAGGTACCTTTGGGAATTTGCATAACTCTGTTTACGTGGTTACTGCAATTCAGTAGGACTGAGGTGAAGTGAAGAAGTTAGCTTTCTTAACTAGTAGACAGATACTAGCAGTAAAACTGATTCAAGTCTTACATGAAATTTCAGTTTCCCCCCACCCCACTTAATGCTAACTGCTTGTCATTATGCTGTAGAGTAAGAATCTAAGCATTTGTGATGGGGCTGTCTGGAACAGCTGTATGAGGTGAATTGAGTGAAAATTCTTCCATGCCCCTATATGAAAGAGTG
>NW_008629932.1:20671-27930 GCF_000691845.1 Merops nubicus
GGCAGCAATTTAAGAACATTTAAAATCAATTCTGCAGTGACTTACAGACCTGTTGCACTAGCATGCTTTGCCCAGTAAAATAGCTACACCTTGTTCCACTGACAGAGGTGACAGGACAAGATGTGGAGGTGAGCATTTTCGGCAGCTGCCCTGAAGGAGTAGCATATACTGTTGTCTTACCAAAATATGGGAACTGCAGAAGCATTTCTTTTTATGCTCCTATATACAGGAATGCATGACGTTTAGGAAAATCTTTGCTGTTGGAGCTGACCTGAATAAATTTAGTGGATGCAGTCAGATTATATAATTTCAGAGTGAAGATTTTGTGATTTCCAGTGGTTACACCTTTCACGAAAGTAAACAGTTAAGCAAGGAAACAGCATTTGATGAGCACATGACAGAAATCTGTTCTGTGCATTTAGAAAGGCACAGGATTTACACAGTCATGTACCAATAGGATTGAACCAAGTATCAGTATTAAGTTACTACCATCTCCGAGTTAAGCAGTTGGTGCTTGGTGAAACAAACTGAGCTTTGTCATTACTTCTGGTTGAAATTTTCAGTCGTGCAAGTGAGATGCCATGTTCCCACTGCAATGCAGAAGCAACAGGTCACTTACATTGACTTAAAATACTCAAACACCCTCACCCCCATTACTGTATGTAAATATCATGAAAGAAACCGGTTTTAAACTTTTAAGGTGAGAGATTGCTTTACCAAGTTTACCAAGGTGTCTTGTGTTCAACACTGTTCTCTAAGTGTAGTTCCTTTATGCTGCAAACACGTCGACCTTAATGTGGCTACTGCTGCACGTCAGCAAACTATGGCAAGGTAAAGTTTTGTGCATAAAATTCCTTTATGCACAAAAGGTCAGTGATCATGATAATACCAGGGGTAAAAAGAATAGTGCAAGTAACTTGCTTTAATTCTACCAGAGTCAATACAGAAAAAGGTTCCGGAGTGTATAATGATATATGTCTTATTAGGCAGAGTGGTAGCTTTTCAGAGAACAGTGGATGCTGGGTGGTGTTTCTCAACAGCAATAAGTAAATCATCATGAGAGATTTCTGCTTTGTGGTGTACTTGAAATTATTACAGTGAACTGGGAAGCCTAGTAAAGATGACTGAATAGTTTGGCAATTGCTGGCAAGTGCTGTATAACTCCAAATTAATCACAATATTACTGGAGGAAATAGAGGTGGGAGGTGAAGAGGACTATGCAGGACATGTGCCTCTCCAGTGTTAATGTCTACTTCCAGGAAGCTTGAGGTCTTCCCTCCCTATCTGCCAAACCCTGTCTTAAGCGCCTCAACTCTTCTGATTTTTCTTAATTCAGGGACAATTGGAGTTGTCCCATTCACCAGATCCCCTGCGGAGGTGCTGAGTACTTTCTCTTCTCCATGACTTCCTTGGGAATGCAGGGCATTGCTGGTCTCTGGTAAATGCCCAACTCAACTAAAGAGTCCAGCCAGCCAAACAGGCAAATATGTACTGCCTGTTTACTAACAAAGCTGAGTTTTTCTGCCTTCCTCCCAAGGCTGGTGTGCGGCTGGATTTGAGGGATTTTGAAATCTAGAGAGTTGGCTATGCAGTATACAGGGTCTTTTAAAAAGAGAAACTCAAAAGATACTTACCAACTTTTTAGAAGCACCTGGTTAAAATGCAGTATTTCAAAATCCATCCTGTGAATAAAACCTGGCGTAATCTCAAACTTTCAGAGTATGTCTACATTGTAGACCAGTGTGTGTTGTAATTACCTGAATGTGCACGTAGTATATTTCATATATTTCACTTATTCACTACTATTTCAATAAGATGGAGAAAGTCTCAGGACTGGTTTGGCAGTGATATCATGAAGTTGTGCGCACGCCGGTTTAACTTGGATTGATCGTGGGTAAATGAGCTCATGCAGAGCTGGGCTTGGGCTGCTGCTGTTGTTAGAGGTCCTCCGAGCAGTTGGTTTAACTCGTGTTTCTGTGCCTGGGAGCATAATGCTGCTGAAACCATCTGGAGTCTTTGGGGCTCGTCACTGACCGTTTGTGCCGTATGCAATGAGGGCACGTCTTGGACATTCCTTCAAGATGCAAAATCTCGTTAGGCTGCAGTAATGATTTTTCCTGTACTGGGAAGTTGCAAGTCCTGTTTATGGCTTTCTTTTGTAGAACTGGGTGTTGAAAACAGTACTTTCTCTTGGGAAATTATTATTCAATTAACTTGGTATTTATTTTGATACGAAGTTTTGTTGTTGTTGAAAGTGAAAACTAGTTGGTGTTAAGATCTGCTGATTCCTAAGCTTGTTCTTGGGTTTTATAGGAGTAGGGGGGGCGGAAGGTTGAGTGTATTGCCTTGGGTGTTCGGGGTGGAATTTTTACCCTGCTCTTCTGCCTTTCCTTAAAGAAGCTCTAACTGAAATCTAGAGTCCTTGGGAATCTGTGAAGTGCAGAAGTAAGTGAACACTGAGGCCAAGTTGCCTGTGTGCATTTAAACTAGTGGGCATCAGTCAATTTTGTATCCATTTAGTACCTATTGTTTAGATAACTGAGTCTAATTAGTGACTTCTAATTAGTGACTTCAGGGAAGTCAGATATGTCCAAATTAAAAGAAACTGTAAATGCGATGACTGACTAGTTAGTGCTGCAATTATTTGGCGAGGCCTTGTGCTCTTAATCTTCTATAATTCTTTAAGGCCATGTTTAACATTCTCCCCTGTCCTTCCTCCACTCACTTATAGAAAATAACATTTTTTTAAAAAGAATAATAATCAATACACCATTTAGTGTGTTGAAGATTTAAATAAGTCTGACAGGGAGTTAATATATCTGTGTGATTTGTGTACTGCACTGGTCTACAAGGGTTCACAACCCTCTAACAAAAGCACGGCTGTTGGAGAAGGTGTTGAGCTTCTCTAGGGTGCTTGTTAGAGCAGCCTCTTGCTCCTGGGGTGTACTTTTCTTTCCTTGAGCCTTTTTCAGCACCAAAGCTAGCAGTTGCTTTTGCTCTTCCTCCTCCTGGGCAGTACCAGGTAGGGTCCCATAGAAGAGCAGTGATGGTCGGCTAGGTGAGAGACACAGGGATGCAACTCGCGCCTGGGCTGAGGTTTAGCAGCAGCAGCTGGAAGCTGCTGGGCTGTCTCCCATAGGCTGTTGTGCCTTTCTGCGGCACTTTCAAATGCACTGGTCGCAAAAGTAGCCGTGGGTCAGCTCTGCAGCCACCGTGTTCCACAGCGTGAGGTTTTCCTGTAAGTAGCTGTTACTGTTGACCTGTGTTTAACTTGAAGTGCAGGACAGATGCAGGAGTAGGAGAATTTGTGTTCGTCACAAGCCAATGCTAGACACTAACAACCAGTGTCTTTTGTTCTTCTGCATAGACCAAGGACGTGGTTTGGATCTGTTACTATCCTTTGGTAACAAGTGGCTCATCTTAAACCATTTTTTCCTGTCAGTTAAAAATGAAAACCCAAAGGATTTGGTTGTATGTTACAGAAAGACCATTATATTAATGTTGTTGCTTCATTTATATTTATGCAGGCAGGTAGCTGACATAAATTGGCATTTGTGTTCTTCCTGTAGTGGCAGGAAGGTACCCACCCTCTCCTATGGTGTCCCACAGATGTGTTTTAGACTTGAACACAAGAAACATGTATGCCCCTTAAGGACAGGGAAAACTGAGGTTTGCTCTATTTCTATGTCCATCAATCAGCACTTTACATGATGCATTGACTTTTCGTGGCTGAACCTAGAATTTTTTTTAGAACCTAAAAAAAAAAAGTTTGGGGTTTGTGATTTTTGTCTGGGGGGGGACAGGGGAAGGTGTTGCATGTTTGGAGTAACGTCAGTTTTGAATGTTAGTAATCTGTTTTGTGCTCTTTTATAGTAAAGTGAAGTGTTGCATAATAGAAACTTTTTTTTAGCTTTAGTCCCACACAAATACTAGAGAGAAAACCACAGACCAGAGAAGAAAAAGTGTTGTTTTCGTTGTCTTTTTTTTTAAATTGAATGAGAAGAATGACTCATTTATTTTTAGACAGTATGCTGACAAATCATAGAGAAACTCTTAGAGAAGCCTGTGTGATAGCCACTGATTCACACGTCTGGCTTTGGTGTCTTTGGATAAGAGTGGACACCATCACAAGAGGTGTTGCAGGAAATATTCTGGTGTATGAAACCCTAAGCAACACTTATTACTGGAGATTAAATGATATGGTTTTTTTTAAGTGAATTTGCAATTAGCCGGAGCTAATTAATGGCTTTGCAGAAGCACCTTGAGTTCAATTTGTTTGCAGTCATTCAGAGGAATTAGTTGCTGGTACAACAACAGCTAAAGATTGGGTGACATCTCATAAATCTATGGGGGCGGTTGAAAACTGTACTTCATTTGCTGGATTTGCACACTGGGTACTTCATTTACACCAGGCTTTCTTGGTGGCGTAGCCCCACGTGCTCGTGTCTCCAGGGAGGAGTCCTCTGTCCTTGCCCACAGCTGCAATGGCCTTGGCTGGGGCCAGCTGTCCTAACTGCTCTGCTTCCCAGGGGTTTCTGTGCCAGAGCCAGGGTGTGTGCTGGTGTGCCCCTGGGGTGGGGTGTCCGGGCCCCCTCTGCGAGGGGTGGCAGCCCACCTTCAGGGCCCTGACCTCTCCGTGCTCACTCCCTCTCTCACTTGGTCCTGCCACAGAGACTCATCTCGTCTGCTGCCATGACTGGCACAGCCACCAGCTGTCCACAGATGTGCACAAGACACATTTCTTTCAAGTCACTTGCCTCTTTTCTAGCCTGCTTTGTTCCGCAACTTCTTCCCGTGCCTACAGAAATGTGTCAGATTTTTGGCCCTTAAACCTAAAAGGAAAAGATGATAGATTACAGCCCAACAGCCCAAAACAAAGCTAGACTTCAGGATTTTGGCAAATGTGATACCAGTGGGACTACTTACAAAAATCAGCTCTAGTTCTGGTGCTGAAGTAATACATTGCACTTGATCACTATCTGCATAATTAATACTCAAGTAAGCGCCAAACTTGTGATCTCTATTGTGCAAGCTAATACTGTAACCTGAAGAAAATCACAAGCATATCCTGAATGCAGAACTCAGGCTGCTATAGTAGTTTTCCAGCATTTCATTAGAATAAATAAAATTGGAAAGATTTATTTTTATATGTACCAAGATTTGAATTCAGTTAGGTACTTGGTGAATGAGAAGTGAAGCTGGAGGTAGTTTTTTGGGTTTGTTTTGTTTTGGTTTGTATTTTACGTGAAGAAAAGATGACAGTGTTTGGCCCAAACACTAAAGGATTCTGTAAAAACAATTACACATACTCTAAAGGAAATCATTCAAATAAATAGTTGTGTGTAGTCGCTGTTCCTAATTGGGCTTGATGTTTTATCACAGTTTTCCATCTAGGAGGGAGGATAGGAGCCATAAAACTTGATGCAAATGAGCAGGGTGAAATAGCTTTCTTTGCAACTGCTCTTTGAACCTTTGCATCTCTTTTAAGAATATGCTTACAGAATATTGCAGCAGTACATCTAGGAAGAAAAACGTTGTTTTGAAAAACAGAAGTACATATCTTTCTAATAAATTATTTCTGACAGAACTAGAAAATAGAGACGATTATACTAATGCAGTTTCCTTTTTAAAAGTCTGTCTTGTGTTTTAATCTCATGAAGGACACCTCTCATTATTCTTAAGGCAAAAACTAGACAAAACCTTGCTAATCTTAAGGAATTTTGATATGGGAAATGTGGCAGGGGTTTTGTGCTACAGGTAATGCGTCATCTTACGTTGTGAGAAGTAAACTTCATCTCTAAACTTGTTGGTGTCTGGTAATAAAGCTAAAAAGTGGACATCAGTGTTAGTATTTTATTCTGCCACAGTGTATGTAGTAGCTGAGTGCCTTCCATCTATAGCAGAGAACTGGGATTTAACTTCTGCAGCTAACAGTGTGAGGGAGGGATATGAAGGGACAGCATTCTGCTTATGGTAGGATTTTTGGTTTGGGTATTTTACATATTCTTTAGGTATGACAGTTGTACTTGAAGTTGTTCTGACACTGATGTGTGAGTGTGTGTAGTAGGTAAGAGGGCAGTGGCATTCTGGTGATGGAAATCTGCTGTTGGGTGTATGCTCGTGGTATACTCTGTAGCTCAGAAAGCTTTCACATATATACGTGCATATGTGAAAATCTTTGATACAACTTCTAAGAAGTGCTGAGATCTTGGAATCATTAAAATGATGATTATGCTATTTCTGAATACACAGATTGTTGGTGTTTTCTGGAGTGTTTACGAATTAAATTATCTTTAGTGTTATTATCTATGTGATATTGCAGAGTTACACGAATGCTGGATTAGGAGATTGTTCCCATTTTGAGCTGAGTAGTGACTTTTAGATTTAGTGATTAATACTGTATTTCTTCATGGGATTGGAGTGAAATATGGAGCTTCAGTGGAGATTTTAATTTATTGATACTGCTGCAAACTCTGTGTGTATATGTGTGCACAGCTCTGAGCTGTACGGGAAGCAAGATGACAGTAGCAGACTGACACTGCAAATTTGATTGGGGAATTGAATATCTTCACCGACAGTCACTTCTAGGTTAAGTTTTGGAGTGTTTTAAATAGTCTCAAAATGTTTGTTTCCTTGATTGTGGTTATCTTTCCTTGCTGGTTAGCCGGTGAAAGCTTTCAGCCATGCAAGATTCATGAGTGTTACTTTTTCCTGTTGTATCTTCTTTCTCCAGGTCTTCCCCTTTTTGATCACTTTCTAAGTAATTTTAATGCTCATAAAGTACCAGAACAACCAGCCAGGAGAAGTCATCCTGTCACGTCAGTTCAGGAGAAGATAGATGTACTGATGGAGTGAGTAAATTTGTGATCAAACTATCTCTGGGTTTGCTTGTTTTAAATAAATACAGAGATAATTTGGTGCCTAACCTCCACCTGCCTTTAATGTAGGGGATGACAGGTCAGAAATTGTCACATATAAATTAATTTTGCCAACTGTAGTTGAAGCAATACAAACATTTCAAGTTAATGTTAAAACAGTGCAAAATAACTACTTGACTGGAAGTTCCTGGACTTCTAAGTGTATGTGAATGTGTTTAAAGCGCAGGAGAGCTTATACTTGTGGGTGCTTGCTACTTCCTACTTGGTGCCTTCTTTCTGAGGTAGGTTTTTATCCTGCCTAGTAGCTATAGGATGATTATAAGTTGGATGATCCCTGTTCATGACCATTTTAGGTGTGATCGCTTCAGGGATCTGCTGGCC
>NW_008629933.1:0-10028 GCF_000691845.1 Merops nubicus
CAGTGGGATGGAGATGACGACGCCGTTCCCCGTCCCCACCCAGAGGCGGTTGCCAGCAATGAGCAGGGCTGTGATCCTCACGAAGGAGAAGCCAAGCTTCCCAGTGCCTGCAGAGCACGCCAGAGAAGCGGAGAGTCAGTCACGACACTGGACACGGCCTGCTCAGGAGTTTTGATTTCTCTCTGTCCTCAGGAAGCAACAGACCATTTCCTGACAGTCCCTACTGCCTCACCTAGCATCTTGCTGACGTAAGGCTCAATGTCGACGTCTTGCAGATGTTGATGGCTGTGGGCATGGTAAAGCCTCAGCGTGGAGTCCAGGCGGATGGACACCCACACTCCATCCCCAATCCATGCCAGCTGCCGCACCTGACTCTCCCGCCGAGGGTGGGCGTCAAAGGATTTCTGAAATGCCAATGTGAGTTCACAACAGCTCTGCCATTATCTACATGTTTACTCCATTTTCCTCAACTCAGATCACTTGTTTGGGTTTCAAAGCTCTTGGAGAAACTCTGTTATTGCCAGCCGACCTCAGAAGTTGTGGCCTTTGCAGACCACTTCAGGAGCAAGAACAGTTAGAAAACAAAAGCTTTCAATGTGCTTGGCAGAAAAGGAAAACACACAGACCCCAGTACAAATTCCAAAGATCAAACTGCTGGCTCACTGATCTGAACTTCAGGTTCAGCACTTCTTCTCCTTTTGATTAGAATTATTGCAAGCACTTTCAAATATATTTGTACCAACATCACTGTATTGGACTTGGGCCAGAAGGCTCTAAACATCGATTTTTTTCTTAGGTAAGTGGGATCTCTGGGGCTTGCTAACTGTCCTCCTCCTCTGCACCACAGTGCCTGCAGAGGGAGAAGTCTTAGACCGTACATGAAGGGCAGCTGTAAAGCAGGCATACAGTACCTGGCCTCATTGACTCACCAGTAAAGCTAAAGAAAGTGCTCAGTTTAGACTTGTTTAAAGATTTATATTCTGCAAAGGGAGGAAGGAGTAAATATCCCCCTGGCAGATGGGGTCATAACATGACCCAGGTGGACATTTTAGGTCCTACAGTCAGCAGTGAGACTACAAAGGTTCTGTGTTTCCATACACTGCTGCAGAAAACAGCCATAGGAATAAACCCAGCGCAGGCGTGTGCATGCCTGCACACACGTTTGCTCTTACCTCAATCTGCATTGTCTTAGGTTGGATAACATGGATTTTGTTCTTGTACCCACACCAGACTCTATCATACACAACAGCCATGCAGCGGATGGAATGGTGAGTGTGCCCGAGGTCCATTAGGTGGTAATTACTGAGATCCCACTGACCATCTAAGATGAAAGAAAAGGTGGAAAGATGCATCTCCTTCATAAAGTACCAGGTTACAATAGAAACATCGACCTTTGCAGGTATATTTAGAGACACAGGCTTAGCTAATGCTCAGATGCTCATTTTGATTATCTCTGTGAACTTCCCATGAAGTTCAGTGAAGTTCCCAATCCTACATCAGACACAGCGTTACACTTATGAAACACATGACAATGAAGTTTAGTTTGGTGGCCTGAAAATTCTCCAAATCAAGCTAATTCAAGTATCCTTTTATTGTAATGAAGTGAACAGGCTTCTCTAACAAGTACAACAAAAGCAGTAGGGGAAGAAAAAAGCCTAACGAGAGCATGTGGAAGCTTGAAAGGACATGGACCATACAGTCCTTTTGGTGAGGCTTCCTCATTCCACAGATGGACAACATCATTTCCCCAGAGTGTCAAATCCAGGATAAGGAACCAATCTCTTTTCTCTCACTCATGTTTTCTAACTAACCAGGGAAATACTGCTTCCTTCACAGACAGGTGGCCTCCAATTTTTTTTGTATTTCTGATGGGAATAATTTGTATGTGTCAATGGTCAGGACTGAACTCATGACAAACACTGAATCAAAATTTAGATTACACAAACCCAGAAAAGTCCACATTTCAGCTTGCTGGAAAAACTGCTACTCAATGAATAACTAAGTTCTTAATATGCAAACATTAGTCACAGAAAATTCCCATAGGCTGTCAGGTATGAATACAGCTCAGGAACTGCTCAAGTCATAAGGGAACAAAACCTACAACAGTGAAGAGGACAAGATACACAGAATTTGAAAAAAGTATCTTGAAGTGACAAGATTAAGGCACATCAGACTACTCAGACATCTCTTTTTCACAACAAGAAAAACCAACTGAGTGTAATGCAAAGGCTGCCTCTGCTTGGGATTTCCAGAATGCCAGAGAATCCCAGCTCTGCCTGATGCAATGATCAATTTCAAGACTTAGGCAGAGTCCAGCTTCGCTCTTCTGTCTCTCTTCTTTTGACCTCTTCAAAGACCTACTTGGAGGAATCCCACAGATTAGGACTCCAGAGGGTAGGAGGTCCTGAGAGAGCTGGTTAATATTCAAGCACCACTTCCTCCAAGCTCAATATTGGTGCATTCCTGTAAGTTAAAAAACAAAAGTAGAGGAGGCAAGGGACCTGCATGGATGAAAAGGATACTTCTGGAAAAACTCAAATGGAAAAAGGAAGTGGACAGTATGTGGCAAAAGGGACTGGTCACTTGGGAGGAATACAGGAACCTTGACAGAGTATGTAGGGGTGCAGTGAGGAAGGCTAAGGCCCTCCTGGAATTAAATCTGGTAAATAATGTAAAAGACAACAAGAAGGGCTTCTTCAAGGACTCCAGTAGCAAAAGTAAGCCAAGGGAAAATGTGGGCCTGCCAATGAATGAGATGGGAGCCCTGGTGATGGAGAATATAGAGAAGGCAGAGTTACTGAATGTCTTCTCTGCTTCAGTCTTAGCCTCTGCTAAGGCCAGCCCTCAGGAATCCCAGTCCCTGGGGGTAAGATAGAAAGTCTGGAAGAAGGAAGACTCTTCCTTGGTCATGGAGGATTGGGTTAGGCCAACTGAACACCCACAAATCCATGGGCCCTGATGGGATCTATCTACAAGTGCTGAGAGAGCTGGCTGATGTTGCTAAGCCAATCTCCATCACCTCTGAAGGTCATGGAGAATGGGAGAGGTGTCTGAGGACTGGAGGAAAGACAATGTCACTCCAGTCTTCAAAAAGAACAAGAAGGATAGCCCAGGAAATTCCAGGCCAGTGAGCCTCACCTCCATCCACCCCTGGAAAGGTGATGAAACAGGTCATTCTGGAGGTCATCTTTAAGCATGTGGAAGAAAAGAAGGCTATTGGGACTAGTCAGCATGGATTCACCAAGGGGAAATCAAGCTCAACTACTCTGATAGCCTTCTGTGATGGTGTGACGAGCTGGTAGATGAGGGAAGAGTGGATGCTGCCTACCATGACTTCAACAAGGCTTTTGACACTGTCTCACTCACAGGCAAGCTCAGGAAGTGTGGGATAGATGAGCAGACAGTGAGCTGGAACAAAAACAGGCTGAGCAACAGTGCTCGAAGGGTTGTGATCAGTAGTGCAGAGTCTAGTTGGAGGCCTATAGCTCGTGGTGTTCCCCAGGGTCAGTACTGGGTCCAGTGTTGTTCAACATATTCATCAACGACCTAGATGAAAGGATGGAGTGGACCCTCAGCCAGTTTGCTGACACAAAACCAGGAGGAGTGGCTGACACACCAGAGCTGTACTGCCATTCAGGGAATCCTGGACAGGCTGGAAAGTCGGGCAGAGAGGAACCTCACCAAGTTCAACAAGGGCAAGTGTAGGGTCCTGTACCTGGGGAGGAAGAACCCCATGTCTCCGTAGGGGTGAAGGGTTGACGTGCTGGAAAGCAACTCTGAAGAGAAGGACCTGGGAGTCCTGGTGGACAAGTTAACCATGAGCAAGCAGTGTGTTCTTGTTCCCAAGAAGGCCAATGGTATCGCTGGGGTGCATTAAGAAGAGTGTGACCAGCAGGTCAAGGGAGATTCTCCTCCCCCTCTACTCTGCTCTGGTGACACCATATCTGTAGTACTGTGTCCAGTTCTGGGCTCCCCAGTTCAAGAGAGACAACTGGAGAAAGTCCACTGGGGGCTATGAAGATGCCGAGGGGACTGGAGTATCTCTGTGATAAGGAAAGGCTGAGAGCCCTGGGGCTGTTTAGCCTGGAGAAGACTGAGACAGGATCTGATTAATGCTCATCAATATCTAAAGGCTGAGTGTCAAGAGGGTGGGGCCAGACTCTTCCCAGTGGTGCCCAGTGATAGGTCAAGAGGCAGCTGGCACAAACTAGAACACCTAAATGTAGAAAAAACCTTCTTTCCTGTGGAGGTGCCAGAGTCCTGGAACAAGCTGCCCAAAGAGGTGGTGGAGTCACCTTCTCTGGAGACTTTCAAAACTCGCCTGGATGTGTTCTTGGGCAACCTGCTTGGGTGCCCCTGCTGGAGCTGGAGGGCGCACCAGGTGATCTCTAGAGGTCCCTTCCAACCCCTACCACGCTGTGACTCTTTGGGAAGCAGCAGGCCTATTTCCAGCTGCCAAGACAATCTGCTCAGGTAGAGCCTGAGCCGTGTGGAGCTCCCTGTGCGATCTCTGAGCGCAGGAACACCAATACGCCCCACACGCCTTAAACTTGCCAAGTGTGCCTCAAACAAGTGCACAGCATATGTATTCCTCCAAGTGTTGCATTCACTATGCATGACACATGGCTTTGTTTAGAAAAGGTCAGGAAATGGTGCTGAAGTATGCTATGAATGATTTAGCATAAGGACTACATGTGTACAACAGTGATGCCTTTTACCCAGGCCTTTGTATGCTGGCAACCCAGCACCTTTTCTTCTCAACTCTGAATAGCCCTTAATCCATTGCTGCACTTTCAGCCAAGTTTGATTTTCTCTTAGAACATTCATTCTTACCTTCTCCCCGGTGGAATATGGCTAGTGTTCCATCTGCCAGAGCCACGAGAACCCTCCCTTTCACATGCCTGAAATCACAGGAAAGCAAACACAAAACGTCTGCTGAATTGAGGGACTAACAAAGCCTTTGTGACATCCATGCACACCATCTTTATGTTCTCTGTAATTCCCATTCAGATTAGCACTCGCAGGAACATCCTGCAAGGGCCAAGGATCATACCTCTGACCTTTGTGGCAGTATGATCATCCATGAATTTTCCCTTAAATTCTCCTTCACACTACGAACTTCACCAATTTCAACAAATTCAACTGAATTTACACCCCAGTGAAATTTTGCCTTTTTCCTCCCCATTTATTTCCTCCTGATACTGCCCATCTCGCTTAGTACCTTATTCACTAGATTGGGTCACATCTGCAGGTGGGCAGGAAAATGGCTCAGTGTGATGCTTTCCAATAACAAACACCCTTGGGAAACTTTCCTCACAAACCACTTAGAAGAAAGCAAAGAAAAAGATGACTGACAAAGAGCTGCTACCCGTATCTAAAATATTGGTGAGGCACTGAACCTTCTCCTTCAGTGTCCCCTGGCATGCACACTTACACTAGGCTCAGAACAGAGTCCTTCAGCTTTATCGAGTGCAGACACTTCTTCCAGTTGGATACAGCCGAGTGCACATAAAGCCTGTGAGAAAAGACAAACTGAGGAAGCCCAACAGCAAGGCCCCCACCTTCAGCCTGACCAGGCTTGAGTTTTTAATTCTGGTAGCAAAGGTGAAGGTTGGGTAAGAAAATGAGGTTAAAACTCTGTGCCTATGATGAGCTGAGGGCTCAAAGCATCAATGAGCAATGAAAACCTGCTACAGAAACCAGAAGTGAACAAACAGTGTGTGGACATGAGAAGCGGAGCCCAGAGAACAGAGGTGACAGAGAGATCTGCCAGCCCAAGGGGAACATACCATCCATTCTGTGCTCCCAGCCACATGGTGGGGGCAGCGCTGGTGCAAGTTCCAGCAGCATCCCCATTCAACTCCTGGTCTGGCAGTGTTGTGCTTGACTCTGTCTTCAGCTGCCCATTCTCCCTGAAGACGCAAAAGAACTTTGTTAGTGGCTTTAGTAGCAGCAACACTCAGAACACCCACCCACACCCACAATCTGGCATTGCCAAGCAGATAAAGGCCCCTACATACACAACTGCTCCCTTCGCTTCAGTGTTTTTTAATTGCTTGACTCCTAAATCCATTATTTGCAAAACTTCCTTTTTTCCCAGCCATACAAGCAGCAAATACTTCAAATCTATAGCACTTAACTTAGTGCTTGGCAGTGTTATTATATAAGCAGTATTTTCTCTGTTCATTTACAATTTCAACAGAAACAGCTTAGAAAAACTTGGTCACTTAGGAACAATTTCTATCCAAGATTTCCACCTTGCTCCTAAGGCCATCCCATCATACTCATTTGTCTCAAGAATTGCTGGGTGGTCAATATGCTTTCTTCATGATCTTTATTGCACACTAGAGTTACAACTAGAATAAATCAACTATCATTTTTACACACAAATCAATACGCTCCTTCAGTAAGAACATTAATTATACATGCACTTTGGAAGAACTGTCTGAACAGCAGGTCTGAATTCATACTGAGAGATCAAATATTTGCACTTAAACAGCTGACAGTCTGCTGCAGGCTGAACCATGTTTATTTTCATTCATTTCTTTCTCTCCCTATCATCCCATCTCTAATTTGGGCACAAAACTGAAAAAAAGTTATCATAAGGTCAAGCTGGTTCTCACAGCAAAAAGCATGAAAACAGAGCTGAAAATTAACTGAATTGGCACTCTGGCCACAGACAGCCTACCCGTTCTGCCTAAGAGGAGCCTGTGCAGGGACTGGATCTGTGAACACATGCTCTGTGAGGGGCCCAGGCTGGGCCTCAGCAGGCTCTGCCTCACTGGTACCGTTCTCTGGTACCTCCATAGCTTCTGTTGCCTCCTCTGTAGACTGGGACTGGTTGATCTTCCCATTGCAAACAGCAGCCACCTCACCTGGAAGACAAAGAACAGTGTGAGAAATACTGGTTATAAAGCTGGTTAAGAGCTATGCAGAAATCAGACTGCCAGTTTTTAAATTTGTCCTTCCTTGCCAAATTCAATCAAGTCCTGAGCCTGCGCTACAGACTGCAGCTCGTCCAGTATTTTCTGCTTGGATGGGGAACAGAGGCTTTTGTAAAGTGAGGCAGAATCTGTGACTAGCAACACATCAGAAGCTCTCCAGGGCTGCCCACTGCAGTATGGATGCAGCAAGGGCATCATTATGGTTTTCATATGGACTTTCATTAACTGACTTCCTAAGAAGGCAGGGTTCAGAGGAGAAAGCAATGAGAACAGAAGCAATTGTAGCAGGGCAAACATATCACCTGTCCAAAATGCTCTGCTGTGTGACCTCCACAACCGGGCTGCAGGACCTGGACCACGCAGAGAGGAAAGGAGGGTGCTAAAGAGGAACGTACCAAAACAGCCTTTGATATTTCTGTACAAAATTAAGAAACTTCTTGAGGCCTCTGAAGTAGTTAACTCAGGGATAGGAAGATGCAGCTGTAAGACCATAAGCTCCTATGGGACTAGCTGTAATTGGACTGCCCTTAGGTGTGATGTCCCAGAACTCACTCTGTCCCTTGTCCAGCACAGGCGTGTCCCCGCGCGAGGAGCAGTTGCTTCGCGGCACGTTGCAGCGGGTCGCACAGCCCACCAGAGTGATCCCTGCCAAGACACCATCTGTTCCAGACGACTCCTCGGGATTTACATCTCCCTCCAGGAAGATCTCGCCTGGAGGATAATCACTCTCACTGGCCGCTGGAGGGCAAAGAACAGATTCTCCCATAAATCTAGCTGCCACTGCTCATTTAAATGACTCCTGAAGTAGTCATATGGATGGAAGATGCTGACCCTAGGGAGGCACCACAGCATCAGTCAACATCATGGTGAATCCCCTCATCCCTAGTGTCAACATCCAGGCCAGCGACAGAGCCCTCCCAAACCCAGGCAAGACTCACTCTTGCTCCCAAGAACCATCCTTTATGTGCCAAAGGAACCACTTACTGAGCGTTCAACAGTAAGGGACCTCCACAGAAAAGTCCTACAAGAAGGCAAGATCTGAGTTAACGGTTCTGAGGGACAGCTACAGAATGCAGCAGGGTCCAAGGGTTAGTTCTGAAGTTAGGATGCTGCATTGGTCACTCCTCAGTGGAGCAGGTGATCCTGTGCAGATCACAGACAGCGCCTGGGCCCCACTTACCAGGGATACTGGAGATGCAGAGCACATGAGCATTGCAGACAGTGAACTGGTCCACCACTGTGCCAGGCTGATTGGCATCAATAATCACAACTTTACTCGTTGAGAGCGTACTGGTGAGGATCCAGACGCGACTGGATGTGGCGTCCATTTCATGGAGCTCCTTTGCCTTCAGGAGAGCAAGCACATGGGCAGAATCAGTGCTCCTCTCAGATCAGGCTGAGCACATTAATGCTTGCCAACATTTACACAGGCAAAGACCACAACGCTGGCTTCAGAGACCAAATCTCTTCCTAGCTGGTGCAAATAAACAATGGGAGCTATGCAAATTTTGTTCACATAGCTGCACCAGTATCTGGAACGCTGGCCAAAGAGCCCATCTGGCTCCTCAGGACAAGAGGAATTTGGCTACTAATTTATCTTCTGAGAAGTCTGCCCAGTGTAGCAGAAGATAAACACAATCACTATTAGAATACCATAGAGCTGCACTGGACTCGACTTGTCAGCTCAAGCAAGCTGATCTCAGAAGACTTGAGAGCAGCAGTGTCAGACAGCTGTGGAAAAAAAACCCTCACAAACCAGAAAGGCTGAAACATTGCATTATTATCTGCAGATTACAGGTTGGTTCTTAAAAAAACCCAAATACATGACAGAATCATAAAATCACAGAATGCTTTGAGTTGGAAGGGACCTTTCAAGGCCATCGAGTCCACCCCCCTGCAGGGAGCAGGGACATCCCCAGCTAGAGCAGGGTGCTCAGAGCCCCGGCCAACCTCCCCTGGGATGGTTCCAGGGATGGGGCAGCGACCACCTCTCTGGGCAGCCTGGGCCAGGGGCTCACCACCCTCAGTGTCAAAAATGTCTTCCTTCTCTCCAGTCTGAATCTCCCTCCTTTAGTTTGAAACCATCACCCCTTGTCCTGTCCCAACAGGTCATGCTAAGAAGTCTGTCCCAATCCTTCTGACAGGCCCCTTGAAGTACTGAACAGCTGCAACAAGGCCTCCCTGGAGCCTTCTCTTCTCCAGGATGAACAACCCCAACTAAGCCTGTCCCTGTAGGAGAGGTGTTCCAGCACTCAGATAATTTCTGTAGCCTCCTCTGGCCCCGCTCCAGCAGGTCCCTATCTCTCATGTGCTGAGGGCTCCAGAGCTGGACCCAGCACTGCAGGCCAGGTCTCACCAGAGTGCAGTGAAGCAGCAGAATCATCTCTCTCCCTCAACCTGCTGGCCATGTTGCTTCAGATGCAGCCCAGGGTACAGTTGGCTTTCTGGGCTACAAGTGTACATAGCTGGCTCATGTCCAGCTTTCCACCCACCAGTACCCCCAAGTCCTTCTCCACAGGGCTGCTCTCAATCCCTTCATCCCCCAGCCCATACTGATTCCAAGGACTGCCTCTACCCAAGGGCAGGACCTTGCACTTGGCCTTGCTGAACTTCATGAGGTTTACACAGGCCCACTTCTCAAGCTTGTCCAGGTGCCTCTGGATGACATTCCATCCCTTGGGCCTGTCAACTGCACCACTCAGCTAGGTGACATCTGCAAACTTGCTATGGGGGCACTTGATTCTATTGATCATGTCATTGACGAAGATATTAAAAAACTCTGGTCCAAGTACTGACCCCTGAGGGACAACACTTGTCACCGACCTCCATCTGCACATTGAGAAGCTGACCACAACCCTCTGCATGCAACCATCCAACCAATTCTTCATCCACTCAACAGCTCACCCATTAAATCCATATCTCCCCAATTTAGAAAGAATGATGTTGTGGGGACTGAGTCAAAGGCGTTGCAAAAGTCCAGATAGACAACATTCATAGCTCTTCCCTTGTCCATTTATGTAGTCACTCCATCACAGAAGGGTACAAGGTTGGTCAGGCAAGGCTTGCCTTTGGTGAAGCCATGCT
>NW_008629934.1:0-10467 GCF_000691845.1 Merops nubicus
AAGATCATCCAGAGTGACACTCTGCTCCTTTACTTTACTGAAGTCTTGGGTGAAAATTGAAGAAAACTGATGCACAGTTCCTTTTTGTTAATCTTTGATCCTCATCTGGGGCAGATTTAAGGACAGAGCAGTCAGATTTAACTCTTCAGCTCAGCTGGCTTGGAATGGTCAACTCAGTCTTCCTCCTATTTCAGTTTGCCCTAGAGACAGTCCCAAATAGTAAAGGAAGTTTACAGAATTCCAAGCCAGATTTGCTGAGGTACTCACAAAATCCATGCTGTCATTTCTCATATTCATGCTGTCATGTAGAAAGGCCCTTCTAAAAGCACTGCTGGAGATAAAGCATGAAGTAGAAATGCCTGTAATAAGAGGCTGCAAAGCCAAGGAAAATGAATATGAGCTCAGGTCAGAAGGATCTTCTGAAGAGTTCTGTGGCCAGTGGAAGACTGTGTCAAGCAGGCAGTCGAAGCAGGAGGTGAATTGAAGGTATGTCAATAGCCTAGTAGTGTCTTTAAAGGAAAAGTAGTTCCTTATAGCAAGTATCTGATCCACAAAGCAAAACTGGATTTGGATAGGTTGTGAAGTAATTCAAATATATTTTACTATGTCAAAATCTACCAAGATGTCTGTTTTTCTGAGAAATATTTACAAGTGAGAAACATTACCTATGTTAAAGCATCTCAATCAAGTCATTGCTCACCAAGCCATATTTTTTTTAAGGGGATATCACAATTATTTTTTTTTTTAATAATTTAGATGTCTTGTATTTACTGCTAAGCAGCACTATTTTGGAATGAATCTGATTTGTTAGAGTTTTCAGTTTTGAGATATTTTTGTAAAGCTTGGTTATATCTCCAGGATTAGAAAAAAGTGAGTAGAGGTTCTATTTAAACATCTATTAAAATCTCTGTCTTATTTTCAAATGCATAGTGTGTTTTGAGAGGGTTATTTTTATTACTTCTGAAATATTTGTTATTACATTTTTAAAGCAATTTATAATCTGTTATTATGTTCCATAATGATATCTGTTGTAGCAGAATGAGACAAGATCAGACAGAAATCATTAACATTTTCTGGGTTCCAGTCTGAAACTTAGAAATACCAACAATGCTTCATTGGTTTGAGTACTTCTGTCTTACAACATTTTAGCAACTTCATACTAAAAAAAAATCTGCATGTGCAGGCACCTATAAAGAAAAATTTAAAACTGAAATAAAATAAAGCCCATGTTTATCTGTGTGGATGTGTAAAGTGATGCTTCGTAAAACCAGAAGGAAAATAGAATATTGTTTTATGTAATGACTGCAATTAATAGTATGTATGTGAGGAAAAGATGTGAAGACAAACTGAGTATGTGGGTGTTTCTATGTGTACAAAGGAGGAATAGAGAATAAAAACTGGATTAAAAAAAAAAAAAATCATCCACTGCCATCAGCACTGAGAACTGCCAAAGATGCCGGCTTCATAATTTACTACAGCTGTGCACCTGCAAATGCCACCTGGATTGTCTGTCACTGCAGCAGTTTCAGAAAGGTCTGAATATTAAGCCAGTGAGTATTCTCATGTTTTATCTAATAAACATTCTAATTACTTTTGCTGTTAATAAATGGCAGAGGAAAAAATGCCTCTAGGATTTGGTTTTGTGAGCAATAGGGGTTGCAGTGGTTGAGAGTAACTTAATCTACTGTGCCAACAGATGCATCAGTAGACTGCATCAAGCAATCAAATAAGGATTAAAGAAAAAGTCACATTGGCTTTAATTTTCTTAGTATGACTGCTTGGCATACGCTGCAGAAAACAATTAATTCAGACTGTTTCTAACAAAGAATAACTTCAGGAAGTTTAGTTTTATGAGCAATCCATCTGAAATGCAACATCCTTAAGGTTTCTTTAAATTTCTTACTGCCATAAAGGTATGTAATAATACATCACTGTTTTTCTCATGCAATAGCTGTTATTATGTATTAATATAATTAGCATTCAAAATAAAAAAGACTAGATGAAACATCATTGTATAAGATGTATACTTAGATTTATTTTAAATTAAGGCACAATACTGAAGGCTGCTGAATAGCAGAAAAGAATTGGAGAAAGTAGAAGCTGATTATCAAATCACACAGGTTGTAGCAGCCAGTCACTGGCTTGGTGATTCCAGCCTATCTGGGTTTAAAATAAATGAAGGAGAATTCAAAAGGGAAGACTTGAAAAATTCTAAGACTATACCTATATTTATACAGTAAATTTTCACGTTGCTCTGAAGCCTTGCTGTGTAAAAATTCCATAGTTCAATCTCTTGGCCATTCATCCTGAAAGCTCTGCCCAATTTTTCACAATGTGGTGAGGAGTCCTGATATTTTCCACTGCTTCTATCCTCTGGAGTCTTTTTTATACACTGAGGTAATTTTTTTAATTTTTTTTTTTTCAAGTAATTGGAGACCTGGAAGGAGAAATAAGCAGTCTACAGCCTGTTTCTTAGAAGAGCCTCAGAAATGAACCTAAGACTCAGTCTATGCTTAAGGAATTAAGCTTATGCTCTAAGAATGTAGAAGGACAGTTATTATGGCGACAGCAAAAAGTCTAGGAAGGTTCACTGTTCTTGAAGGACCTTAAAGACACCATGAAGAAGACTGTGTGGTATAGAGGGAAATGTAGAACAGAATAGAGGAACTCAGTGGAGAACATATTGTATAAGAATGAATATACATTAGTACAGTATGATATGATCATCTCAGAATTTTTTTTTTTTTTTGTGGTCTCAAATCTATCATTGAGGGTCATAGGGAAACCACAGGATGTGCAGTACCAGTAACCATGATGAAAAATCAGGAACAAACAAAGGTTTGCCCTGTGTTGAGAGAACACAAAACTGGTTTTACAGGTGAAAAATTGGGTAATAGCCAAACACCCAGCCAAAAGGGAGATTCTGGAAAGGAATCTGGTTTGTAAAATAAGGTCTCAATACTTAGGTTATTCCTTAGGTTGTTTCAGGCCTTCTGGAGTCCATTAGAAAGATATGAATTTAAAATGTTATAGAAGAAGACATGGCAGGACTTATAGACTAAACAGGCTTACTGATCAAGGAAAGGAGGCAGACAGCCTCATTGTTATGGACCCAGAAACAAAGTGTATATTGTCTTTAAAGAGTCTGGTGAACTCTTTCATCACTTAAATTCAGCAGGCAGTTTTGATTAAGATTGAACAAGGACACTGATAACACACAGTAGAGCTATGTTCGTGGGCCACACTTAGGCAGTCCTTGTGGTAGACACTAAACTTCATGTACAACTGTACTAAGCAAACAAAATAATTTCACATTTTTGAATGTCTGTTTTTATTGAATAAGGAACACAGGAATGTTACTACTTCAACGTGGAAGCCTCAGCAGCATTTATGATAAGCCTTTAGAAGAGTAATCTGTGTGTGCCTTGATAGCTTCTACATATTGACATACAGAGCCATTTGTACAACTTGGCTATTTCTTTCCAATATGTCATATATAAAAATAAATAACACTTTAAGTAATTTCTTGTAATTTTGCTTTCCAATGTGCTTAGCAGAAGAAAATAAAACAGGAGAAAACAAATAAGAACACTGATAACGTGTGTCTTTGAGGACACAGTGTGACCACTGCATAGTCAGAAGGGGCAGCACAAAGTGATATTTCCTTCATAATTACCTAGATGATGAAGTTTCTTTTACAATTTACAATTTCTTTTAGAAGATAAAAATATCTTGTGTACTTAACCAGTTCCATATCCGCTTTGTTTTTTGACAAGAAGTAACTCCACAAAAACTTTTGTGTTCCTCCAAGACAAACTGTTATTGGTAAAGCTGGTATTGGGTAAAAGAGAGATTTTTCTTTATTCTTTGCTGACATAGATATGACCCAATCTAGTGAACAATCTTAATTGAGACCTGGTTATAAATTCACCATTAGAATTTTTTTCCAGGTAAAATCATGAACTTTACACAATCTAGATATTCCTTTCCCTGTTCATTGATTTTCCAATGAAAAGTATTCATTGTCAAATATTTTTTTGTTGTTAAGGAGAAAAGATGCTGAGCTGCTGTCAGCGGAAACATTTTTCAGATGCCCTCAGTTCCAAATAAGAGAATATTGAAAGAATTGCCATTTACATAATCTGAGTTCTTCTGTAATCCATATACAGAAAAGACCATAAACCATTCTTTCCACCTCAACTAAGTGGAGGCAATATGTTCTTGGCAGATTGCACACAGTTCTTAAGTGAAACAAACAAGCATCACAAAAATGTTGAATGTAATTTTGTTTTCTTTTAATATTGTTTGGCAGTTTAATAAAAGCTGGAGATCCATTGCCATGTGAGAACATGTTGTTCCACAGAGTACAGATTGGGAAGCTCAGAATTACTTCAGTGTTCTATAGCTAATTAAAATTAATTTTCATAGTATTTTTCTGGTTTTCCCTCAGTGTGAAGTAAAAAAAAAAAAGGGTTAGGATGATAATTCCTCAGCATCTGAAAATTTTTAGGCCCTGTACACTTAAACATTGATTATGGGCAAATAAAAAACACTTTATATGTACAGCAAATATTTTTTATTAGCATAATTGCAATCTCAACAATACAATCAAATAATTACCATTAGTCCAGATATCTCATTCTACACAGAATAACTTACTACTACCCATACAAAATATCATTGTTGCTGTATATGAAGAAAAGCAAAGTAAACCTTGTCATTAGGAAAATTGCTGTTGTAGCTATAACAAGTGAAAACAGCAGCAACAGTTTAAGCACAGAGTAAGCCTGACAATCCTCAATCTTGAGGCTTTGCAGACTCAGTACAAAGCCTGGGTCCTGTGACTACCAACAGCAGTATTGTATCCCTGGGCTCCAATGTTATCACTCTAGTTGACAGAAATGAGACGTCCTTGTCACTTGCAAACACATCTTTATTAAGTGATACTGAAACACTATCAGCCAAAGTTAATTTTCTTTACAATCTTAAAATCATCCACAACTGTCTATTAGTGAATCCCTGAAAACCTGTGTCCCTAATGTTCAGTGTGGAATATAAAGGGTTGAAATATCATAGTATAAATGCTTGCTTCAGTAATATCACCTTTTGTGCTCTTGATCTATAATGAAGTTTAATGGCACTTCTCCAGCAAAATTTAATGATCTGTTTGTCTCCTTGCTTGATCTCTAATTTAAATTACAAACTTCCTTAAGGAAAGAGCAGTTGGATTAGAACTGTGTAACTGTTAATGTATGCAATGGGGACATAAAGGTAAATAAAATAACTCTGCCCCACGTCTTCTTGCATCTACACCCACAAAGAAGACTTTTTCTCCTCAGCTTCATATACATAACAATAACAGCAAACATTTTTTTTTCTGTGGCTTTAAAAACATTTCTACGAGTTGTGAAACATACTAATTCACTTTTGCCCTATCACCTGCCACACCTCGTCCACTTCATGCTTTCTCCCATTCCCAGGCAAAGTCAAGAAGTTATGAGGCAGCTTACTCTGAGGGCAAGTATTAATAAAATAAAGTTTCCTGCTCATTATGTTTAAAAAATGCAAAGGTTGCAATTATGTCCTAGCAAAACACTATAAACTCAGGAATTCCATTGTTAATTGTGAAATAACCCAAATTGTGTTAAGATATGGAAATATTTTTGTTACAACATGCTATATTATTGCCAGAATTAAGGCAAGTATTTCTTTGAAATTACATCATACAATGACAGCACAATTAAAGAGATTGTTTGCTTAGTTTTAATCCCAGTGACGATAAAAATAAAACTTTAAATCCTGCTTGTTAGTAATTTTTCAAATGTTTCCCTTAACTGCTCTTCCAAGCAGAAGAATTCAGAGAAGAAATAGAATTTTACAGTTAAGTAATACTCTATAGAGTGACCCAGGGAACTGGCAGATGCTCTCAGAGAAGTGTCAGCCTTTGAAAATGATTTCTGAGGTTCAATGCCCACCACTTATATCTATCCACTCAAAAAGCTGAATAATGTGTAAAATATATGAGACATGATACATGCATCACCACCCGTTTGCTGATGTGATCATTTGTTTTGAAGCCTCTCTGCTTGTTACCTATTTACAGTTGTGTCTATACTTCTTATAAAATGTTATAAAGAACTCTTTATAGTTCTGGTCAGAAAATGTTGACTTGGCCTTCACTAAATGTCCCTCCTATTAAATAGTTATTCAAATGAAATGTCTGAAGTGGTTGCTGTTTTTCTACCGCTAAAATATGGGAATAAGAGAGTCTTCAAATGTAGGCAACACAATCTATTTGTCAAAAGCACTCTGAGGCTCTGAGCATGTGCATCAGTCACAGTTATAGTGCAAATGGGTGGGTCTGACTGATCATGATCGAGTAAAATGCCAGCATAACTGAATAAGATTGAAGATGACTACACTGATATGCTTGAATTGGCATTAGTATTAATGAACAGGACAGCACATATCTTGACATGAGTAAATGGTCACAGCCTGGTAGTGTGGAAGTGAATATTAGCTCACATGACTTTGTATAACTCTGCATGGGTGTGCATGTGGCACGTGAATGATTACTGGAAGTCAGTACTGGTGGGTGGGAGTAGCAAAGTGTCACCTTATATAAATGAGTATCCCTGACAAGGAGTAATTATAGTTTTTTGCCTAAAGATTTCCCATTGGTAGAGAACAACTTACAATCTGCCATGACAGAATATCCACTCCCTTTACACAGTTTCCCATTACTTTCCATTAGGTTGCGGTGTTTCTTAACATTTCTCATACATATCACTCTGGTTAAGGTTATCTTATAGGATTTTTTTGGAAAGAGATACTGTCTTTGACCTTGGATGGAATCCAAGCCTTCATTATTGTATGATTGGCTCAGTTTTTCTCATAATGCAATACTCACATCCTGATTGATGGGATGTTATCTTTCTTACACCTATTTATATGTACGTGTGTGCATTTATACATGTATGTATGTTTATAGTCCTTAAAAAAAGTAATGATTCTAACTTTGGAAGAATTTAAATTTTGGTGTGACAAACTTGATTTCAGGGTAATAGAGAGCACTTCACCCAGGACTAAATTTAGAACTGGAAACTTGACTTTGAGAGTATGTTAGCCCTCTTGAAACTGCACTTGAAGTAGGTCCAGTGTAACACAGAGCGTGCAGTCCTTACAGCTGTGTAGGGACTGAGGATGTGTATGCGTGGTCATATGTTTCTCTTTCCAGGCAGGACACCGCAGTCTCCTTCTTTGGACAGCTCCCAGTACCTAGAGCTGTTAGCTCCTGATGATCCTGCTCAAGATACGGCTTTCTTGAAAGCTTTTCTGTGTTTTGTTTTGTTTTGTTTTGTTTTTTTCCGCCCAGGAGAAGAATGTATCCCTGACTCAGCCCAGGATTAAGAGCAATCTGTTAATTCTGTTAATCTGTTAATGAATAATGTTAATTCTGTGCTGGCACTGCCCCAGGAGAGCAGTTAAGAGCCCCTTTTCAGTTAACAAATACAAATATAAAAATAATTCATAATAATCAATGCAAGTTTTTCAATAAATATGGGTACATCACTTAGCAAAAGGTAGAGAGAGAAAGAAATGTAAGAAGGAAAGCATGAGAGTCCAATCCTGACACCAGGGACCACAACTCCACTCACCACAAAATATAAGGACAGGTATAATTATCCTTACTTTACCTTCATGAGAAAACAAAGCTCTCTCACACACATCTTTGCATTTTTTCTGTCTTTTCCTAGTGCTCTCAGAAACTTCCCTCTTTGGTCAACCATCTTTACAGTGATTTTCTTCAAATTATAATGTACCAAATTCTGGAGGATTCCTCTGTCAGAGGAATATATATGATGTATAGGTCTACATATCCCTAGGGATATAGCCTATACTTGAGGAAAATGAGCTTGGATAAATTAACAAAGACTGACTGAAGACATGATTTTTATTTTTTTTTTTTTTTCATAGTAGAAACCCTGCTGTACCAACAACTATTTTTAAGGAATCTTAGAACAAAATATGTATGCTTGAACATTTATGTTCCTGTATTTTATTTTCTGGCAAACTTCTGCATGTTTCTTATTGGGAATGTGGACCTTGGCTTCTATGCTTGCCACTAAAAACCTTAAGAGATTTCAAATGTCTAAGCACCACTTAAGCAAATTTTTCCAATTCAGTTTCATTTTTGCACTCTGCATTTTTTTGCTAGATTCTCTGCTG
Organism: Merops nubicus; assembly: GCF_000691845.1. Taxonomy (NCBI): domain Eukaryota; kingdom Metazoa; phylum Chordata; class Aves; order Coraciiformes; family Meropidae; genus Merops; species Merops nubicus. The sequence goes on from NW_008629934.1 coordinate 8,230, forward strand.
TTGCTTCTTACAAAGGCTGTGAACCCATATCACAAAAAGGCATCTGCAGACTACCCACAATAAGACACTCTGCAACTTCCTTTGCTTTGCCTGGCATTTACCTATAGAATATGTACTCAGCAGGAGAAAAACAATGGACTTTTTAAAAATCTTGGGAGTTAAAAAATGGGAATGGACATGATACTGAATACACAAGTGTTGAAAAAGTAATATTTTTACAAAAGGGGAAGATGAACAAATTGTGCTCATGTGACTTCTAATTTACAGGATATACCAACTTAATGGTAATTTTCATAAGCCATTTAAATAAGTGACCTTATAAGTACGACCCTATGTAAATCATGAATATCATCATGCAGGAAGACAACAGATTCTATGTATTGGTCATGGCAAAAATAGCAAATTTCAGTTTGCCATGCATTAACGGAGATGGTTTCAAAACCACAGTAATTTATAGTGATAAAAAATTATCCTGAAAGGATTCAAGTTATCTTTTTTAACAAATACAAATGGTGAAGTTATGTGACAGTCTGCCAGTTTGGAAGAATTTGCAAAAATTATTTTAAACTGTGGAAAGACAAAAAATAAAGCAGCAAATAGTGATTGTAAGGGAAATCTGTCAGAAAGAAAACCAAAAATAACATATAAGGATGGCACAACTTTAAAGCAAATTCAATATTATTGGAGTAAACAGTTAAATTTTCACAGAAGTGTTCAGCATTTGCATTGTTATGAGCTCTGATGCATAACATAAACACAGAGGAACAGTGCAAAGACATTTGTTAAGCCAATATAAATTATGGAATGGTATGGACCGGAAGGGACCTCTGGAGAACATCTAGTCCAACCCTCCTGCCAGAGCAGGTTCATCTAGATCAGGTTGCACAGGAATGCATTCAGTCAGCTTTTGAGTCTCCAGAGGAGACTCCGCTGCATCTCCAGGAAAAACATTTTTCCTCATGTTCAGATGGAACTTCCTGCGTTCTAGTTTGTGTCTGTTGCCCCTTGTCCTGTCACTGGGCACCAGTGAAAAAGACTGGCCCCGCACTCTTGACAACCACCTTTTAGATATTAGTAAGCATTGATAATATCCCATCTCAGTCTTCTCTTTGCCAGGCTAGACAGCCCCAGGTCTCTCAGCCTTTCCTCATCACAGAGATGCTTCAGTTCCCTCATCATCTTTGTAGCCCTTTGTTGGAGCACCCTCCAGTAGTTCCCTGTCTCTTGAACTCTCTCTTGAACTGCAGAGCCCAGAACCCGGCACAGTACTTCAGATGTGACTTCACTAGAGTAAAGGGGGTGGAGAACCTCCAGAATATTTTTTGTCTTCTTGGTCACAAGGGCACACCGCTGGCTCATGGTTAACTTGTTGTCCACCAGAACTCGAAGGTCCTTCTCTGCAGAGTTAAATTCCATCAGGTCAACCCCTAACCTGTGCTGGTGCATGGGATTATTCCTCCCCAGGTGCAGGAATTTGTCTTTATTGAAATTCATCCCATCCCCCTCCACCCAGCTCTCCAGCCTGTCCAGGTGTCACTGAATGGCAGCACAGCCTTCTGGTGTGTCAGCCATTCCTCCCAGTTTTGCATCATCAATAAACTTGCTGAAGGTACACTCTGTCCTTTCATCCAGGTTGCTGATGAATAATGTTGACCAAGACTGGACCCAGTACTGACCCCTGGGGAACTCTACTAGCTACAGGCTTCTAACTATGCTCTGTGCCACTGTTCTAATGCAAGATCCTGTCATAGACCACAACATTAACTATCCTTAGGGCAACAAAGTTGATCTGGAATTAAAGTAGTTTAAGTGCAAAGTCTGGTTTAGCCACCTGTAACCATGCCACTTCAGTCTGTGATATTTGATGGTTAATCTAACCTGAGTTTAACTTCAGTGTTTACTTTGATAGGAAACTAAGAAGCTAGCACATTCAAAAATATCAGTAGGGTTTTGGGTTCCGCCTTTTGTGAGCTCTTTCTGTGAGACTGCTTAAATGTTCCTGTCTTTACAAGAATATCATTACTGACTTGGCCTTCGTAAACCTGGACTTTATTTTGATAACGTGACAATGGCAAAAAATCAGAAGTACAGAAAATACAATACAGATTAGAGGAAAACCTAGAGGTAACGGCTTGAGGCCCAAACAGAACCCAGCACGTGGCTGCAAGGAGAGGAGGCAGCGACCTTTTTGCCAAGTGAAGGGGGAGGGACGGAAAGAAAAAAAAAAAAAACAAAGAA
>NW_008629935.1:0-12841 GCF_000691845.1 Merops nubicus
ATTCTATGATTCTATGATTCTATCATAAGGGTCAAGACCCTTCTTAAAATGGCTGGAGCCTAAGGAAGACTCTCTGCATTCTTCCACCTTTGATCCTGACCCATGTGTTTGTGAATCTAGTTCCAGCATCCAGCTCGCAGATCAAGCCCACTGAGTCCAGTCTGGGACTTCCCCAGCGTCTGCTCCACAACATCAGTAGTGATGGTGATGTCAACACTATTGAGGGGCTGGACTTGATATTATTGGCTTTTTATATCTTCTCTTTTATTATTATTCTTTTTGTTGAATATGTTTTCATTTTTTGTTTTGAATCCATAGTTCTCTCTCCTTTATTTCATTTCTCTTCCCCCTGTGGAATGGAAAGGGGTTAAAAGAGTATGTTTTAAAGGTCTAGTGGGTGGCCCTGACCCTAAACCTTGACAACAGTGTTAGGTATCTTCCCATACTTTTTGGAATATTCACCCACATTCCACTTGCCAGAGACCAAATCAGAAGGAACCACGTTTGTCTGAATTTATACAACAAAGGTTATTTAGCCTTCCTAAAAACCAAACGTATACCCTGTATACTTTTTTCTATTTAATACATAGTCTATATTGAGTAGTAGTCTTTCAAACTGTTTAGAAGGAATTGGAAGTGACTTGAAATGGCTACATGACCTGAAGGGCAGCAAAAAAAGAAGCTTATTGTCTTCATATTACTACACAATGCTCATCATATTTCCTAACAATTTCTGCCTTCTGCAGTTGCCTTCAAGTGGAATGTGAGTTTTCTCAGTTATGAGATAATTTTATTGAGATGCAGGATTTCCTTCACAATGAGGTCCTTTCCCATCAATAACTATTTATATGTACGCATTTTTCCTGAGTGATGAGGAGGTTGCTGTCTGATTGCTTGAGTTTCAACATTATGAGGTCAATGCCTTTGCTCCCCACTTACGGAAGCAGGTAAGAGAACACTTATATTATAGATATATTATATCTAATGAGGTGAGCATGAAAAATAAGCCTACGGCTGCAGAAAGACTCTCTATTAAAGCAGTTGTCATGAAATTCCTAGCAAAGAACAAAATGAGAACAGTTGCCTTGATCAGCAGATGCAAAATGATAGCTGGCTTGTGACAATGGAAAGGCATCTCATCTTTCCAGGCCTAGTGGGGCCTCAATACTAGTGGGGAAGCTCACATAAAGTCAACAAAAAAGTTGCATGGATATTGCAAAGGAAAAAATGGGCATGTATTGCTTCATTGAACAAAGGTGATCACCCAGATGATATCAGCAAGGAAAGACAGTTTCCCTTTCATCTGCAGCTCTAAAGAAGGCACGTACCCTGAAATATTTAATATTTGCAATCACTGTGGCTGGAAATAAACGATAGGTCTCATCTTTCTCCCTCTCCCGCCCCTAGTCATCTAGCAACTCTCATAACTGGCATATGCTATGGCTGAATGACCTGGCTTCATTCACAACTAAATCAGTACTAAACCAGTCAGAATGATAGATAGTGGCTTATCAATAATTGAAAAGAAAGGCTTAGAGATGTCCCATTATCTGAATAATTAATGCTGCACATGGGCTTTGTAATTCCTTAATAAAACTGACTGATTGATTTGCTTAATTAATTCCTTCTTTGACAAGCTTATTGCTTTCTTTGGAGACAGGGCTGCAGAAAAAAAAAAAAATGGAAGAAGAAAAAAAGCTGTAAGAGGAAGACTCAAAATTAGGAAGGAAAAGAAAGATTTAAAATCTTTCATAAACTTTAACCCTCCACTGGAGAATAGAAGAGATATTTAACAGTTAATTCTGCCTTACATCTCGGACTCCCATGAACCTCCTCTATCTCTTGTCAACCACAAAAATGGCTCCACAAATGGAAATAACAACAACAAAAAAAAACACCCAACAGATTTTTTCCACCTCCTTTGGATTTCACCTCTGTTCATGTCCCACTGCAACTGATCAAACATTATGATAAACCATAAAGTGTCCCACGATCACACCAGTAGTAAACTTGGCTGAGCCTTAAACACTTTTGAATAAATCGATCTGAATGAAGTGTTTAAAGCCCACTCCAGTTTAACAGCAATAATTACTTTGAAAGTTGGCTGCTGCTGTCACTGTGCTGCTCTGTCATAAACGAAATTCTTCCTCAGGTTGGAGGATTTACCTTAGGGAAAAAAATTAAGTGCTGGCTCAGAATCAGCAGGTGCTGTCAGCTTGTCTCGACTTTTTTACTTTGTTGTTTGTTGTGTTAAACTTACTTCAATTGCTGTGGGAGTTATGTTATTATCTGACCTGAACTTCGCCGAGTACAAGAGGGTTCAGCCTTGCAGCAGCTCCATATCTGGTGCCAGACACTGGGTAAAAACAGTGTATTTACAAGGATCGAAGTACATGCTGGGAAGGGTGATCATTGAATATGACCATTTCCTACATAATGAACACTCCCAGAACATGATCTATGCTTATATGTCTGAGGAATAATTTTGATCCAGACACATATTCTTCCTTACTTATTGGCATAATGCTTACTGCTTATTTAGCTCCTTGCAAAAATGGACTTATTCCCAAAATCTGAAGACACATTTGGCTGCATGAGCCTGAACTAGGAACTAAACTAATTTTTATTTATAGCTGTTCCCCTTTAACCTAGGCAATACCAATCCAGACCTCAGTCAACAGCTGCTGCTGAAAAGGTGTTTTGCATTAAAAAGTACCTTGTATGGAAGGTCTGTTTATTTAGACCTGCCTTAGGAAGATTACCCCTTTACCTTCCCATTTTCTGGATGAGAAGAAAAGACAAAAAGTGAGCTGAATATGAGGAAAAAGTGAGCATAGTCAACAAGTTGTCTGAGCTGTGCAAACTTGGAAGGCCAAAAGGCTGTACTACAGGAAGGTGATCTGCAGAGGAAGGGCTGGTTACTGAAAGGGCATGCTTTCTGGTCTAGTAGCTGTAGTATGCTACTTCAGAGATCCTTATGATATTTTGAAATCTGACGTGGAGGTATTCTAGTAGTTTTTAACTGTAGATAAGAGAGATACTTACCATGCGTTTGGTAAGCAAGGGAAAAGGAGCATGTGGACTAAATGACAGATAAATATTCACCTCAGTAACTGTGTTGAAAAAAAGCACAATCATTTGACTAATAAAATTTATTCCTAATTTTCCACATGATAAGTAAATGCAAGGTTTCTGATCTTTTGAAGGCGAGTGCTTTTGGATTGTTGGTTACTTCTTTTGGTCGGAGACAAATTTGTTAGGACAACTTCAGAATTTTCCTTACAGCTTGGTCTCTTTGATATGAAAGAAAACAGAAGGGTGAAAACCCTGAAGGTTGATCAGATGTGTTCTTAGATTTAACACAGACTTTCATTTTAATTGTTTTAAGCTTTATTGGTTCAAATAACAAAGGGCTAAATATTGCATTTCTTTCTGAATCGAGGCACCTATTGACAGTGAAGAGAAGAATTGTATCAGCTGAGATCAGCTTTAACATTGAAGGGTAGTTTTGACCCAGGCCTTCAGATATCTGGAGTATTTCTATTTGTAGTGTTGGTACTGCACCATTTTCGTTGGTGATGATTTTGTGAAACAATTAGAAACTATTTTTTTTTTCTTTTTGAGGAGCAAGTCTGTACAAACCGGTATGTACTTTCCATCAGGTATTCAAATCTTGTACATGTGCGGAGTATCTGAATCTCAAATGACACATTAAATTGGATGCACAGTTGAGGGAAATAATTAGCATAAGAAATGGCTTTCTTGAGACTCATGATGAGGTTTCCAGGCTCATCACAGAGGAGATTTTGACACAACCAAGACAACTCGTTTTCAGCAGTTCTTCAGCTACATAATCCACTATCCCTCTACTCAGCATTTCAAACCAGAAAACCACTGAGACTTACAATTTCAGCATCTTTTGGGGCTGGTGTCTGACATCAGCATTAGTCACTGCCTGACATGATCAAGACAGTTATTTCCTTCTGCCTCATTCGTTCAGGATGGCAGCACCCCTAGAAAAAAAGGATGGACTTTTAAAGCTAGACAGTTCTCATGCAGAAGGCGGAGTCTGAAAATGTAACACTCCGTTTAAATAAGATTGCTTCTCTATCCTGTTAAAAATGGTGTGACGGGAGAATTGAAGCATTATCTAAGTTGCATGGTTTGAGAACAGCTACAGTGTCTTTTATTTATAGTAAATTATTGCAAGTATTTATCTTTTTTCCCCCATGGAAACAGGGATGTGAGTGTAACAAGTCCAGGCAATACCGAGATATTCTGCTTACACTTCCCTTCCTCCTGCCCCAGTGTTAATCCCATGTTGAAGCACAGGAAAGGGCTTCATCTTTCTGAACTGGGTTTCAAAGTCGAAACCTAACGTAATGTAAAATCCTAGATAAGTAATTGCAAGTAGTTTCCATTTAGTTTTCAAAGTAAGCTTCCTAATTAAAAAGTACTATTTAATACTCAGAAAGTCTGTAAATAGTGTAAAACAGCAATCACATTTGAAATACCAAACTGCATTGAAAGCAGAAGTTTCTCGCACTGCGTGTCCACCATAAGGTTCCACCATAACATTTTATATATCTGTGCTTAACACTTTCCCCATGGTCTTTGCTCTGAGAAAGAATCTCAGAGCATGAAGCTCTAGCAGATCTCTCCCCAGCACCCTGCGGATGTTTGCTGTGGCCCCCAGCTCAGCAGTGACAATGGACTGTACAAGCCCTGTGACTCTGCCTTGGGTTTTTACTTTTTTGTCCCATGCAACCTGCTTACACAGGTATATCAAAAATGTGGCTTATTGCCACTTTCATGGGAGGCTTTCCCTGTAAATTAAGCTAAAAAACAGTCGTGGTTACCCAAAATAAAGTTCATGCTGGAATCTTATCTACAGAGCAGACAGACTTTTCTGAAGCTGTTTTCCATGTCCATATTTAAAGTGTCCCAAGGTGCTGGGTGTCCCAAGCCAGTCAGATGGTCCAAGACGAATGACCACACAAAAGCCATGCCCTGCTCCTCAGGGATTCCCATTGTCCCCACTTCAGCTGAGCTGACTAGTCCTGTTCTCTGCTTTCTCATAATTGCCTCTAACTTTGGGTCAAGTGAAAATTTCTGCAGCAAAACTCTTGAGCATTTCATATTGTTATTGTAATGGACTGTGATGCCTTATGGTGCAGTGTGTTTTGTCTAAAAGACACGACTTCTGCATAGGCTCAGAAAGACTTGGCAGTATCTGTCACAGAAGCTTTTGTCTCAAAGACAGAGCCCTCAGCACAATATTTTGGGAGAAACTAGTCATCCGTCTAGTCCACTGGTACAATTTTGCTGTCACTGAGCTGAATATGAATATGAAGCCGAATATCTGCCAGTGGAATAGCATTCATTAATGGGAAAAAAAAAAAAAAAAGAACTTTAATTTTCAATTTACAGATTAGGTTGTTTGTTTATGTTCTGCCTTTTAGGCATCTTGTAACAGCAGACTATCATATTTTGGTTCTCACAAACCTCTGCAGTACTGAACAAAGATAAAGTGTTTACAATTTTTTCTTAATGAATAGGAATATCATTACATTAGGTTACACTTTGATTGTATTGAAACAAAATCTCCATTTCAAGTAAAAAATTAACAACATTATAGCATAGGCATATGTGTGCATGTGTAAGTATATGTCTGAGTTATGAGACTTTCAACATGCTGTGTATTATACTTTCATACATATATAATTGTCCATATTTTCGTAGGCTGTATGCATACATGTGAATATATATTTTCATACTTGTTCCCTTTCATCTTTTTTTTTTCCTGTCAAAGTATTTAATACCAAAATCAAAATAAATTAAATTTCTACAATAGCCAGTGTTTTATAAATGTTAAGATTGCTATGAGTTGAAATTTCATGAAAATGTAGCCTTTATATTTGCCAATTATGATTAAAATTAAATCTCTTTAGGGGTCAAAAGAAATACAGAAGATGAAAGAGGTATCCCATTTCTTCATCACTGCATAACTTATGCTGGTGAATGTCTAGAAAGTGTTGGTGGTGGTTTTTTTTCCCCCCAGCTTTTGGGTTTAAAAAAAAGTTTCCCAGATTTCCCATGCAGCAATATCTCAATTCTTTTTAGTACAGTGAAATAATCCTGGGAAATTTATAAATAATATAACTATATAGATTGTTGATTTTTTTTTATTTTTAAGAATTTTTTCCTGGGGGAAATAATATTGCAGTTCAGTGATGCTAGAGATTTTATGGGTACCATGTATGAAATGAATGCCTGCTTAATTGTTTCTCACATATAAACGTGAGCTGAAAAATGCAAGATCATAGCAGCTGCAGAGAAGCTGATCCTAAGGAAATGGAACTGGGATTCTTCAGATTTAGCTACGGGATAAGCCTTTGATCTCGAAGGAACAACAAAGGTCAAGTTGAAGCGTAAGGTAAAATTACCTACACAAAACAGAATCGAGTGGTGCACAGAGTTACTGAAGAAATGTTTTGAAAGACTGAGAAATATTAAGCCTAATTCTGTCATGCAGTTAAACTAAAAAGGAACTTGCAGAAGAAGCAGCTGCACAATGCAGTAGAGAACAAGCTGACTGCAGCCTACCGAGAGGACATTCTCTTTCACACTTAAAGACAATACCTACAGGTTGATCCACGTATTCATGGTTTTAGTTAGCTATTAAGGATATCATATAATCAAGACATGATCTGGAAATCAGTCAAATACAATATTGATGGAAACCTGATATACTGACTAAAGCAGGTGCCTAATAATGATGAGAGTCTGAACATGTGCTTGGTGGACAGCTAACATTCTCTTGCATAGATAACCTCTAACACATTCATATCAGAATATAACCAACAATGATTCACAATGCCTGGATATTTGTATATAAACAGTACTGACATAATAGTGACTATAGCTAAGTTTACAAAACCAGACACATGAAAAGCAGCCTGTCAAGTGGGCTTTGGACACATATGCAAGATGCTATACTTTTATGAGCCCAACCCTTTTAGTTTTGACCACTGCCAAGAAAAGCATTGATCCATATCCCATTTCAAAGTGGAATCACACTAAATATTCAACTGAAAAATTGTTATGCCATCAATTGCTCTCCAGCAATACTTAACAATTTCTGAACTGGTGTTTATTGAAATGCAAATCACTGATCCTAAGTCCCGCAGCCTTCATAACCATCATTTAAAAATTAATTGCACAGACCAAATCATCTCACTGCTTGAGTATCTGCCAGTTGAGAGTTCTTTAACTTCTGGTATTGATAAATTGCTCAGTCCCTTCCTACAACACGTTCCTTCCTGACTGCAGACAGTCATGAGGAATTAACTGGTTTCAGGGGAATAAGTTTCCTAATCTTACTGCATATGTTCACTCATAAGGTATGGAGCAACAGAAAACCAACCAGTTGTGCTGCCCGTGCCTTTCTCAGTGAGGAACTACTTGTGTCCTGTAGAATTAATGCAGCCTGGTGTGCTTATGGGTTTATCTAGTGCCTTAGTGTGAAAGAAAGTAGGTTCAGGATACCTCAGATAAATTCTTCATTCCCCATGTCACTGCAGAGAGAAGAAAACATCTATAACACTACATGTTGTGGCTAGACCTCTTCTCCTCTTCCTGTCCTCTTCCTCCTCCCATTTTATACAAACCCCTCACCACAAACTGAGACTGGGAGTGATTTTAAGCTCTTAGTCTAGGATTTCACTGACTGGAAAGGCCCCAAAAAGAAATTAGGCAACCCTTAGGCCTTTTGCCTGTTTTGCCCTCTCTGAGAAGAACAAAGACAGTTTAGTGTAAATTAGATTTGAACCTGATTTATATATATCTTTTCCTACCTTAATCTGGCTGCAGGCTGATCATCCTCTTAAATCTCAGCTTGCTGTATTCTTGGAAACCTCTCCTTGTGCCTTTGGGAAGTGCTTTTCATCTTAACTCCTCTAGTTTTATTCAATCTAATGTTTCTCCTCTTGACTGACAAACATTCTTGCAGCAGATGAGTGAAGGAAGTGTCATGTTAAGTTAAATGATGCCACTGCAGCACTAAAAACAACATAGCCCATTACAGAAGAAGCCAAAAGCCCCGCAGGGAACCCTGAGACTAGGATTCTGTAGTGTCCATATATCGATTGCTTTCTCCTAAGTTATTGAACAAAGAATATATTTTATTATAACTCCAGCAAATCATAGAATGTCCATTAACGTTCAGGGAGTCTGCATGGATTATGCTTTAGGTTTCTTTAAACACTGGAGGTCTCTGAAAGCACAGCATATGTTTTGTTGATTTTAAGACAGTTTTTTTGTTGTTTAGGTTTGTTTGTTTTCTGATTTTATTTTTTTTTTTCATGAGAAATAAAAGCTCTCACAATGTCTATCATGTAATGACTAATTATTTTTAGGAAACGTATCATCCTAGTCTCATTATAATCCAAACTGGCCAGGATTCCATTTTATATTTTGGTTAAAGTCATATGTGGGTTGCTATTAAAATAAAAAAATAAAAATATATCACCCCCATAATTAACAACATTAGGAGTTCTGTTTATTATTTAAGGGACTCTATTTATATGCGAAAGTTCCACTCCAGCAAGGGTTCAATAGGCAACAAAAGCCAGACTCACATCAAATACAGGTTTAGAGAATGAATTTAGTGACTAGCAGCCTGACAGACAAAACTAAGAAAATAACAAGATAACATTTATGAGCGAGGAATATTATAGTCTCCAAACAAAAATTCAATTCAATTTTTCATAAAAAATGAAATTAAATATATTCATTTATTTTGTTAAAAGAATAATCAACCTTAGACTGAAATTTTAAAAATGAGCTGCTGATTTTGGGTTGTTTTATTTCCAGATAGATAGTCAAGTCTACTTAAAAGAGCCAGATTTTCAGAACATTGGAATAAAAGCAACTGATAAAATGAGGTATTTCAAATCACTACTCACTTTTCAGAGTTCAGACCATAAGTGTTAATGAATGACTCTTTCACTTTCACTTCACAAAAAAATTATTTAATGTGAAGATTTAGCTATCTGGAAAGTTACAGGTGAAACAGTTTGGAAGAATTCAAAATTACTCCTTTGGGATATTTTAAGCATGATTCAGCCTTTTCCAAGCCTTTCTCACAACGAACCACATAAGTATTTTTTAAATTGACATGTACTGAAAATTACCAAGGTGTCATTTGTTGTATCTCATCTTAATAAAACAATATCAACAACAACAGCAACAAAATCCTAAAGCGAGCTACTTTATTACAACTTTCTTTATTAGTGGTCTCATTTGTGCTAGAAAAGTTAGTGGAAGTATGCTTCTCTCCTGCAATATGCAAACAGCTCCCTTTAAACTTTGATCCCCTAAGTAGAGAGTTTTCATTCCTAGTTTAAATAGGGAATGGGAGAACAAAACACTGGAAATCCAGGATCTAAGTCATATCCTCTTTACAGTTTACTGCTCATTTTGAGAGTCTGATAAATTTCCTTTGAATTTGGATCTCTTTTACCCTGATATGCTGTGTACTACCCTTAGTCTTCATTTTCTGCTCTGAATCTCCCTATCCTGATCTGCTCTGCTGTTCACTCCACTGAGTGCAACTAATCCTTATAATTTAATTTCCAGTGATGCAAGATGAACATTTAAACAGTCATTTTATAACATGAAGGTCTTTGCCTTTATGCAATTCGTTTTGTCTGGAAAACAAAACAAGACAAAACAAAACTGTATGGACTTCTTTTCCTGAACAGCCCTTCTTCTAACACTAAACTGAAGTGTCAGCCACACATATCTTGGAGAGCTGTACAAATCCTCTGCAAAAGTAGGTCAAGATTTCTTTATTGGCAGTAGTTAGCTGACTTGGTTCCTTGTTTCTTTTATCTTCTCTTGAGGCCTCCCATAAGGCCTCCACATGCAGCCAAAGAACATTGCATTTGGTTTCAGCTCAGTAAGGTTCTTCTGTCAGTGCTTTTCCTTGCTTTCAAGACCAATACTGTACCAGGCCTCAGTCAAGCTGCAGAAAGGGACATGGCAAGATTTCACTGGTGTTTTCATTTCTCTTTCCCGGCCTGTTGGTTAGTAGAGCACTAATGGACATTGGTATAAGGAAAGGGATGAAAAATTTTAGGACTTGTTGTCTGGGCAGAATTGTGTCACACATGCACTTAACTTGTGGCTTGATATAAGACATTTAATCTTTTTGTAGTTAAGCCTCATCTGTAAAATGGATGTCAGGATATTGCTACAGCAGGAGCTGTTCTGAGAGGGAAAGGGTGTATAATTAATAGCTGACTAGAGGCTGGATGGCAAAATTCATTGAATGGTGGGTAGGTTCATAATGAATTTCTGACCTGGGGGACAAACATCAGTGGTACTTCATTACTTGAGTCCTGGGATGAAGAAAAAGCCCTGTATCATAAAGCAGCTGGGAAGGAAGTCTGTAAATTGAGAAAAAATGAAGGAGGTGAAGAATCATCTTTTTCAGTGCACTGAAGAGAACTGGCCACACTCTGCAGGTAAAGGAGCTCAAGCATTTAAAGGCAACATGAACCCACTTTTTAGTCCATTTTTTAATCTGTCTTTTAGGATTCTTGATGTTACATATAGTAAGATCTGTTTTACTTGTCTTCTTTTTGTCCTCCTTTTCTGCTTCACATTTGCATTCAAAATTTCACATGAGCTCTATTCAGAAAGTTCATCTAGGTGTGCCTGAGGTCTTGATTCAGAGTTTCACATCCCCAGTCCTACCAATGTTGTTCCTTCTTAATTGTCTCTAGTTTAGATGGACCCTAATAACCAAATTGTTTATTTTCCCTCATAAAGTTCATTCTCAGCATTGCCATCTGTGATACAATTCAACCTGTCTTTGGTCCTGAGACTTGCAAAGTGAGCAATCTTTTTCTGCTCTCTGATTCAGAAATAAAGGGATGTTATACGTAAGCATTCCTACTGCTTTTATCATACCCTGGATGATAAAATTTAAAAAAAAAAAAATGGTACCATGTATTTAAGTCATTTAGTAGCTACCATCAGATTGTTTTAAGGGCTGGTAAGAGAATCCTTCTGTACTAAAAAAAAAAAACAAAACAAACAAACAAAAAAACACCAAACTAAAAATAAAATAAAATCACCCACTGTTGTCTAATATGCAAAACTAAGTCAGTTGCTGCGAGCAGCCCTAGGCAAATCAAAGCATTTATTTGAAATAGGCAGTATGTTATCATAGGTTATATTTATACCTCACATGACTGGTCTGTCATCTGTCTCACTAGTTGTCCTCCAGAATTTATGTAGGACGCTGTCCTAAATCCTAAAATGCTCATCCAAGGAAACTTCTGCTTTGGGTGGCTGTAGATGAGTACACACATTGTCAGCAAAAGTTCTCTCCCCAGATACTGGAATCTACTAAATGCTAGAAAATCCTGAGAGAAAAAAGAAAAATGAGCATTTCAAGTTAACAGAACATGACTTTTTCCTCAGAGAAAACAAAGCATTTCAGTCCCCAGTCTTACAAAAATTCAGGTGCCTTCTTAAGTTCTGATTTCTCATTCATAAATTAAGTATTTTTCAGAGTGGTACAATCCCAAGGGTTTAAGGAAGATGTACACTTAGGCAGAGACATAGGCACAGCACTGGAGCTACTTTGGAATAATAACAAACATCATATCATAGCACCTTTTGAAAAAAATGCTTTTCTTGAGGCTTTTGTAATTTTTTGATTTTTTTTTTTGTTTGTTCTTGTTGTTGTTGGTCTTAGAAACTGGACTGTGTATAGCAGTATATAGATTTTCTGATGTCACTCTATTCAAACTATAATGATGGCTAATAACCTGCTGTCCAGGAGGGTCCAGCTGACATGATCCCTTAGTACTCAGCTTTGTTATTGGTCAGGTTGAGCCTACACTGAACATTTTCTTCAGAAAAGCCTAGTGCTGTTATCAGGAGAGCAGCCAAGTGCACTGTTTCAGGTAGCTCATAATTACTGCCATTTTCAAATCTAAATGTCCAACTCAGCTTTATATCCTTGCTTTTTCTTGGTCGAAAGATGTAATCATCAACATAACTTTGCATTTTTGTGAAGGCAGAGAAAAAGAAAGGGAACCTGCTAGCAAGTTGAACAATTCTCATATAAAATGTTTTTATATCAGTAGCTGGTGCTGGAGATGTGGGAAATCCTGGTTTTGAGTTCTCACTCTATGGTAAGCTAATTTTCCAATCCTATATTAAAATATAAAAATTGCTTTTGGCTTTTCAGCCCTTGGAATCATGGAAGAGAGAGGAAGGTGCATATTCATCCCCAAGCCACAGGTAAATGAGGTTCTGGTTCACCCCTTAGCAGAATATAAACGTTATAGTGGAGTTATATTAAATAAAATCAGCTGCTCTAATTAAACCATCATCTGCTCAACAGAATGTAATAGCACTCTAGCAATGACCTTTTTTGGGCTATTCTTGATATTAGGGTCTGCAGCAAGTAATTACCCACATCATTACTGAAACCAGTTTTAAGGCATCACTTCAGGAGGATAAACTAACTTTTTCTAGTTATTCCTTTACTGAAATGTGAAAATGGAGTATTTCCAGGCATAAACATGGGTTATCAGGTGAATTAGGAAAGATGTTAGCACAATAATTTGGTAGAAGGTATAACAATAGTAGGATTATTCCCTTTTACTTTCCCTTTTGGAATATTTTTGGAATAGAAAGATAGGCTTGTTACTCTTGTAACTAATCTCAGTCTTCTGCTATCTGATTTACCATTTGATATAGTGTCATAGTCAACACTGTTAAGCATCCTTTACCATCCATGTTTTGTATGTTTATTCCT
>NW_008629935.1:12872-70518 GCF_000691845.1 Merops nubicus
TTCGGTACTATTGTAGGCCCTCAACAGATTCTCATACTCTTCCTTTATCCTATTGAAAATACTTCCTGACTTTTTTATCTCACTACAAGTATGTGAATGGGAAAGAAAAGAACAACTGCAAATGGTTATAGAATAAGTTAAATCTGCTAAATAAATTATATAGAAAAATTAAAAGCTGCTAGTATGCAGTATAATGTATATTTTATTATTTCCCCCTTACAATGTTGTTAAAAAATACATAACCTCTTGATGTATGTATATTTCCTTGAGGAAGGTGCTGTGTAGCTCTGAGGCAGGATAAGTAGCATGTGATGTGGCAGCTGTAAGGTAACAACATGTTTTCCCATAAAAAGCAGAGTAAATGGGCACATAAATTCCATATAAACTGTCAGCATGTCAGCTATGCTAACACTGGGTAAGCTACTGCCCTGGAGCCTCACTAACTTAAGCACCATCATTTTTCAAACAATACACTTCAAGAACTTGCACAGCTCCTTGTGGAAGCAATGCTCAGACCACCCTTCTTTTGAGCACTTCAGCTGCCTTCATTCCTGTGCAAGGTCTGAAGAAGGATGCAATCCAGCTGTTATTTTCCATAGGTAACATTTTCCCTGGCATCTGAAAACAGGAGGTCTACAGCAGAGCTGGAAATTTAACCATCTTTTCTGATACGTTATATGAGTCCAGGATTCATCTCATTTAGCTTCAGATATCTACTCAGCAGACCTCTACATCTGAGCAAGTCACCCCAGGCTCTGCAGTCACTCGTTGCAGTTAACTGGGGTGCTGAGTACTTTTAGGGAGCAATTCATCTGATCTGCTTTAGCTGTGTACTTTAGCTGACATGCATCACACCTTGAAAGAGCCTAGGGAATTTAACAGACATCAACACCTACATTATGAATGTCTAAGTTAGAAGACATAAATCAACTTCTGAATATCTTTAGCCCTCTAAAATAACCATTCTGAAAAAAAGTTACTTTTTTTTTTTCTTCTTTAATCTAATTGACTACTCTACTTCTTTGGCTGTACATATGTAAATCAAGGAAACTATTACACTTGCCCTACCCCAAAAACCCATATCCAAATACCCACCTCATCTTCCCTGTTTGTGAAACAGGAAATCTGCAGGCAGCTTGTGTGTCCCTGTATACAGAGAAATATGATCTTGAAAAGCTGGGACAGAAAGAAGAAATTATGGGACTGATTTCGATTAACTTTCTGCAACATTCAGATACAGCAATATACCAAATACCACACACAGTGGAGAGGTCAGGAATAAGGTGTAGCCTTACACAAGATCCAACCTTGCTAGGTCAGAATTTGAGACTGTATTTTATTTGGTCCATTTTCTGTTTTAAAAACACTTCTTGAGGTAGGGGGCAACACTGAGATGTTGATAATTTTGCAATGAATATTTCTGTAAATTACAAAAGTCTTCCTTGGATTAAATGTAACATTATATATCTAAAAAAAAGAAGATGAAAAGAAGAATCCCTTTTTCAAAGTTGAAGGATACATTTTTTCTTCATGTTTTTCAAATATGTTTTATGACAGGTAAATCATTACTCAGAAAACTTGCCCTGTAGTACTGAGGAATATTTACTGACCATGTAAGGCTTCCTATGTTCTGGGCTGTGACAATGGTCATGAAAGACAAACAATGTCAGTTTGAGGCAGTTAAAATTTTTACATCAACAAAGGCAATGAAACCCTTCCACACTCACCCCTCTTCTTCAAGGTCAAGTGTTCTCTGTCGACCTCTTGAAACATGCACACAACTAAATTATACAGGCATATCATTGTTATCATAAATACATTATGTACTCCTATTTTCATAGTTAATGTAAGAGGGTCAGAGAAAATTTTTACTTGAATAAGGCGGGTCAGTAACCTGAAAAGGTTGAAGAACACTGCTTCAGATAGATGGACAAGGAAAGTCTTTATGACCTGATTTCCATGAACTTTAGATGAGTTTCTTGTGCTGAGGAGGTGTTTTAGTTTATGGTAGAAAAGAAGCTAATCAAAGTTATTTCCCAAGTTGTTATCAACAAGCTACTCAGCATTTCTGCATGTCATTCTTTTCCATGTGAGATATCCAAAACTAATTTATTTTTAGCTTGAATTCTTCAAGAAGACATAATGAATTACTATAATTAACTATAGAAGCCAGGTAGTTGGAAATTTTAACAAAATCAAGAAAATTCATTTTGTCTTGAGTGAGAAGGATTTTTCTGAATTTAGCCTAAATGCAGACCAAAGTGTCTGGGTTGTTTTTCCATTTAGAATCTCTTAGATTCCTACCTGCACAACAACATTAATATACACAAATCTTATTACCTTGTTTCCCAAGATGAGGAAACATACAAGTGTGAAAGGGGTTGAGTTTAATGACTCCAAAACATAAATGCGGAGTCATGCAGTAGTCCTCTTTGAAAAATCACCTTACAGGTCCTCAAGATCATGTTATGAGAAGAAGATGAAAGTTATGCTCACAAAGTTAGCTTATGGAAAGGAACAAAATAAAATACACTGGTTACATTTCATTATGCCATGTGACTTTCTTGACATCAGGTAATACAAATACAATATCCCTAGAAAAAAATAGAGAGAATCTCTATTTGAGACATAAAAGTGTTAGTAGCTTTGGATCTTGTTATCAGAATTGGTTGAGATAAGATTGCTTTGATATTTTTTGGCAATGGGAAGATTGATCTCACACACAACAAAAATGTTTAGTATAAAATGAAGAAATTCCAAAAGCTGACTAGACTTTCAGTAATCTTCACTCTTCTTCATGCCTTCAGATTTGCTGAATTGGGCAGTATCCTCCTGAGAATCTTTTAGTCCTCTGAAATAGTTATTTTTCTGTCTGAGGAAGTGCACGTGGACATTACAAATAAATAATGATATATTCTTACAAAATGAATTATCTATTCTTATAAAAGTTTTGGGACCTGTTTTTTTTTTGTTGTTGTTGTTATTGAAACTGAGCAGAAGGTTTAATTTTAGGATGTGATTAAGTTTTATGCAGATCCTTGGATCAATGTCTGTATGCTGTGTCTATAACTAAGCCTTCTCAAGCTGTGATCCCATCAGATCTCCTGGGCACTTCCAGCTGTGATCCTGTCAGATCTCATAAGCTAAATAGTTTGGTCCAATTCAAGCTGCGATGCTGTCAAATTGCATCAGCTAAGCAGGTCTGGGATGAGTCGGTGTTTGGACAGGAGACGTGCAATGAACAAGTTGATTTCAAAGGATGTGGTGGTTGTGATAACACCATGCACGTGTGTGATGTTCCCTTTTCCTTTGTGAAGGCATTGATCTCAAGCAGAAACTTTGCTTTCTCGATATGTCACAATGGTGAAAGGTAGTTTTAGTGAAAAGAAGGGGACGAAACTGAGGCATTTCCTCAGATTTCAGCATAAATAAAGAGACTGGAAAAGACCTTTGGTTCTTCTACACCTATGCTACCAGTTTCCTGGAAAGAAAGCAGGGGAGAAACATATCAGACAGGAATGGGTGAGTGTGGTCCAGACTTGTTTGGAAAACAACATGTATGTTGTTTTCACTTTCAAATCTCCATGGTCTCCTGTTGCTTTGCCGACAAGAAAGATTCAAAGCAGATGTGTAAAGAATGAACAACTACTTTCATTTTTAGTTCTCAGGTAGTTTCCTTTGCAAGTGTGTTAGGAGAAGATTTCTTACAGAAGTCTTTCTCCTTAACAAGAAAAGCTAAATGCTGTCAAATTTAATCAGCTAAGCAGGTCTGGGATGAGTCAGTGTTTAACAAGAAACATGCAATGAACAGGTTGGTTTCATTCCACTGATGATATTATTACATGGCTTTCAAAAGCTTCTTAGAGAGTCATGTTTGTATTGAACCAGTGTGATGAAGAGAAAAAAATAGGTGAGCTTTACAAGGTTTCACATGTGAAGAATGTTTCATTATTTATTTGTAATTCATTGTCCCTCATTTAATTCTGAAACTACACCAAAAATATAAAGAAGCTGGTGGAAATAAAATAGAGCACTCATCTCTAGAAGAAAAGGGAACCATGTTTTGAAGTTGTATCCATTTTGCAGGATTTATATTCATATTTTTTGGTGTGTCGATATTTGTGTCCATTTTATTAAGTATTTGTAACAAAATAATTTCTTTTAAAATTATTTTTTATCACCAGAAGTCACATTTCTTATTATATGGTGAACTTCATTAAATAGATAAGGAAAAAGCAAGGTCTTAAAAATGAACTCGATAAAAAGAAGTGTACAATTTCAAAGAAAACATTAATTAAAATAAAATAGAAAGATTACAACAATAATGATGTCTTTTTTCTTCTTTTTTTTTTTTCACTTCTTTTATGAAAGAAAAAGAAGAATGTCTAACAAGGAAAACTGCTGTTGTTGAGCACATTCTGACTACTTTTAGGACCAAGATCTTGTGCTGAAATAACCTTTCTGTGATGAGAAGATCACTGAAAGACAAACTGTCCCCAAACTACAAAATGAGTCTTAACAGATTGTGCCAAGTGACTTTCATGTACTAAAAGGCAAGGATCTCTGAAGAAGTATTAAGTATACATGCAGTCTGTTCCCTTCCTCTGTCTTTGGTTGTGATAAATTGTGTGCCTCTGTATTGTCTATTCAGGAAGACTTTTCAGGAAGACTTACCCCAATTTAAACCTTGTGGCTCTTTTGTGTGATGATCAGTTGATAATATATCCTGACGTAATTTAAAAAGTAACAGCTAACAGCTCCCCTTCAGGAGGATCAGAGTGAGACTCACCTCACCACACCAACAAGGTTCAGCAATGCCAACATCTGCAGTCAGCTGGTGTTCTCCTCACAGTCAGAGGAGAGGAAGGGAAAATCAAGGAATCAGTTTTATGGGGTGCTTTAGACTGAGCCACAATAAAAGTTCTTTTTATTGACTTGCAAGAGTGGCTAGGAGATTGGTAGAGTTATAAGCACAGACTATTAGCTGTCTGTTAGCTTGATAACTACACCCCATATCTTCCTCTGAGGATATGCACCACAGTATAGGACTGCCTTCTCCTTCTCGTTTGTCTGTAGCCAAGAGACTTTGTATTTCTTCAGCATAAACAGTTGGCTTGGCCACTTGCCATTGATTAAGCAGCAGTGACAGAGGACCTCTTATTATAGCAAAAAAACATGGGATGTGGTTTTAAAGGGTTAGGTCTTGAACACTTTGCCTCTCCTCCCAAGATCTTGCATGTTGAAAAGATGAACAGCTCTACAATTCAACAGATATAACCATCCAGGTTAGCCCGAAAGGATACTGACTGTCCCAGCTGTGTTTCAGGCTGCCTGTGAACTCAGGCAGTACCTACTACCCCAGGAAGACTTACTTCAGCTTCTGAACATCATCTTTGTGGTCACACACAACAGATACTGTTAGGCCTTTTGTCAATGTTTGGGTTTTATTTTATTTTCACATGACTGGTAGGTTCCTGTGTGGTAACACCCAGGATCATGTACGCTCAGCACAGTCGTCTGTGCTCCACCCCATCTTGCAGGGGAGGCTGATGCCTGGTAGAAGACAGATTCTCTGACTCAGGGCTCGAGGCTGATGGAAATGTTTGGACACTGACCATGTCCAGAAAGTTTTCTGCTTATCTCTGCTTAGAGACACAAGGGTGTTTTCCTCTCCCTTCCTTGTTTCCTTTTATTTTTTTTTTTTTTTTTTTTTTTTTCTTTTTTTTTTTTTTTTTCCTGGATGTTTAGAAATTCCCATTTGAAATGTTAAATTGCAGATGAGGGTTCTGATGTTTGTGTCAAGATTAGCATGGCGGGAAGGGAGGGAGCAGGAGACGTTTTCCTGAGGAGCAAAGCCCTCAGCACAGGAGAGTACGTCAATAGAGATGAGGGGAATCTAAAGCATAAAGGTTAGCTTTTTAAATGGCTGAAGTTAGAAAGACTGCTCTTTGTGAAACTGGCCACAAAGGGAGCAAAGTGTCTGCACCAGAAAGACTGAGTGACCTTTTCAAAGTGTTAGGTATTGTTTATTTTCATTGAATTATGTGTGTATGTGCACGTATGTGTGTTGCATGGTGACCAACTGACAGATGCTATGCAGTTTTTCCTAAACTGGGCGAGACTTTACTGATTAGAATTGAGATTGAGCTGCTTTTTGTAACTCACAGTTAAGGTCTTAATTTTTGAAATATTTCCTGAGTCAAAATGGACACAAGTAGGCAATGATTTCCCCCTGTATCTATTACCAAAAAGATTCTGGAGGAAGTATTCCTGGTTTAATTGAACTTTTAATTCCCTTTTTAATTTACTTTCTATATCTTATTCATGTTGTGTTCTGTGATATTATGAAACTTACAATGTGGTAGCAAAAGCTGCGTCTATACTAGTAAATTATATATGCTCAGAACTGGTTTTGGATGCAGAAGCCAGCTGGCATGGATCAGTCCACCTCCTTACTGGGAAATAGTTTTACCCTTCAAAACTGGGTGGCCACATCCAAACTGCTTATTGAATGTCATCCTTGGCCCACGTTGTCTCCTGAACAATTCCCAGAAATTGTCTGGGGAAATCCTGGCTACCTGGCACCAAAGCTGTGCTAGGGACAAATCTAACAATTTAACTCCATAGGCAATTGTATTCCAGAGCCCAGGAATACTTTCTGGCACTGGTTAGCTTAGAAGTATGAGCATAGTCACTAAATCTTTTGGACTGTACTGCATTTAATTTGGTCAAATATCAAAAGAATATAATGTCTTACTGTGTTTCACTCTGAGGAATATCTCCCTGGCTTTATCCTCAGATTAGCCTGAAGTCTGTATACACTCTGCTGGCTGATAGTTCCAACTGATAGTAAAATGATGCCACACGTCTGCTGCATGGCTCTCTGTAAGCAAAGCGTAGAGTCTTACAAAGAAGAAAATATTATTACTACAAGTCAAAAGCAGCATGGCTTTATAAACTCCCCAAATGACTCTACAACTGAGATGTGAAGCAAGACTCTCTCAGCTTGATTTTATACAGAGGTAAAGTCTTTCCTTTTAGGAAAAAAAAAACAAAAAAAAATTCCAGTAGACTATTCTTTATATTAGAGTTTATTTTTAGTTCAGATATTGTTGTAGGAGCAGAGAAAATAAACCGTTATCACAGCACAGCCCAGATGTAGATGGATAAATAAATAAATGGGGAGAAAGAAATTACAAATTATAGATTTTATTCTGTTGAATTGTTGAATAGTTTTCTTTCAGGAGATAAACCCTTTTTTTTTTTTTTTTCCAAACAGTCTCAGATATCTTTGGTCAAATTTTTCGAATCTTCCTTTCGCAGCTCTTGAGTTCTTCTTCATTCAGTTAGTGGAAACTGCTGTTCCAACTGAAGATATTTCAAAGCCACATTAAGAAAAAAGAAATTACTTATTGCATTTTTTATCTTGTTATAGGTAATACTGGTATTACAGTAGTGTGATAGAAGCTCTTACAAACCAACAAGATGCTTAGAGCTAGTAGAACTGAGGAAGATTCCAACCTGATATAGTTCAAGATGTCCCTGCTCACTGCAAAGGTGCTGGACTAGATGACCTTTAATGGCCCCTTCCAACCCAAACTGTTCTGTGATTCTGTGAGTCTGTTGGTGACCTGAGTGGCAGGACGATTTCACTGCTGAGTTTTACACTCAGTCCAAAAATCACACACAGCAAGTTGTTGTAGATGTAGGACATTCATGGATCACTGCACACAAATCAGACCTTGTTCAATGGTCTCAGCATCAATTTAAGAATTTAAATAACACCTATCTTTCTGAAAACATTTAACACGTGGAAGATATTTTAAAAAAAGAACTTTTTTTTTTTTTTTTCTCTCTATGTAGGAGCTGAGTTGCTTTGAAGTTTAGTGATAAACTTACAAGAAAACAGTTCGTATCACATTGAGAATGATATTTGATCTACTCTTTTAAACAAGTGATTACTTCTATTGAACACCCTGGAAAACAAAATCCGTAGATTTCAGGCATTCCCACATGTCTTGGTAATATGGGCAGCTGTCTTTTATGATGAGATAAAAATTTTTTAGTGCTGTTTTTGGCATAATGCCAAATTCAGAATAACATTTGTACCTTTCTTGCCTCTTCCCCCTAAAAAACACAGAGAAGCCACAGTGAGTCCATTTAAACTAATAATTGAAATCTTCCTCTCTGTAAATAGAAGCACCCCTTAAAATAAAATAAAATAAAATGCCACATAAAATGCAGTTCCTACTACAATATAAAATGTGCTTTCACTCAGGCTGTCTGTAACATTATCTCTAACTGCAGTGTAAGTAAAAACTAATAACCTCATTTTTAATTAGCTGGGTTTGTGGCATTTTGCACCCATCTCACAGTTGTTCTTTCTACAGTGTATATCATTATTAACTCCAGATGTCTTCATGGAGGTCTTAAATATACTTTACTTTCTTTTCTTTCTCCTGGAAATTGCTCTCTCAAAAAAAAGAGTAAAAAAAATAATAATAAAAAAAAAAATTAAAACCAGTATGAGTGATTCTGATTTCATATAGCTGTTCTTTTTGTTCTGCCATTAGTTCAATTCTTTCCTCTTTTTTTAGCTAATAGAAAAGGTTTACTTTTTTTTTAAATATTATGGTGTTTCACTCTGACTGCCCTAAAAATCATTAAGCTGTGAGTTTGAAAACGGAGACCACAAATATTACCCGTTGGTTCACTTGATGTCAAAATAGTACTGAGTAATTACAAAGGGAACACAATATATTTTGGCTTTCACTTCTTTCAGAGCCATAACACATACTAAGGGCTGATATAAAAGGACACCCTAGGAGTAAGTGTTCACTACACAGCACTAGTGTAACCAGGAAACCCTCTCAGATTACGACTCTTCATCACAGATGTCAGAGAAGAAAAGACAAACTATAGACATTCCAAGAAACTTTTAAGCCATTGAAAATCTGACCTGAAGCCTACCCAAAAACCTGAATGAGTCACATTGTTAACTGATAGTGTGTCTTATCAGTAGGTGATGAAGCCTCAGGCTGTGCTGCCTCCAGCTGTGATCTCATCATCTCAGAAACAACCTGGAGCTGAGCAGGGCTGTGGAGGACAACCCAGGTACATGGCCAAGCCATGGGTGTCACAGCCCTTTGGTGCTGGGACAAAGTCAACCATACAATGAAAGATATCCTTACACACAGCAGGGGTTTTGAAACTGGATGATTTGTAAAGGTTCCTTCCAAAAGAAAACATGCTATGGCTGTGATTCTAAAAGACAAAAAAGGGTCATGAGCTGTACATATTGAATTGTGTCACAAGGATGACATACACATTTTTGTCACTTTTAGGCAATTTAAAATATTTCCATTTGAAAATATTCCTTCTTTTTTTGATCAAAGATGAACATATTTAACAATTCTCCATTTTCAAATTCATATGTTTGTCAGTAGAGGAAACTAAGTAGGACCATTCATGTCAATGCTTCTTTGTTAGCGATTAATTAAATTTGTTGGTATTTCCAGTAGGTAGTTATCTAGATATAGATTTATAGAATTTTAGAATCACTTAAGTTGGAAAGGACACTTAAGATCATCAAGTCCAGCCATTAGCCTAGCACTGCCAAGTAACCACCAAAACATCACTAAGTGCCACATCTACACATCTTTTAAATATCTTCAGGGATGGTGAGTCCATCACTTCCCTGGGCAGCCTGTTCCAATGTTTGAGAACCCTTTCAGTGAAGAAACTTTTCCTAATATTCAACCTAAACATCCCTTCATACAACTTGAGGTCATTTCCTCTTGTCCTATCACTTGTTACTTGGGAGAGGAGATGAACCCCATTTCACTCCAAATCTCCTTTGTAGAGAGTGATAAGGTCTCCCTTGAGCTTTCCCTTCTGCTGGATAAACAACCCTAGATCCCTCAGCCACTCATCAGAAGACTTGTGCTCTAAATGCCCCACCAGCTTCATTGCCCTTCTCTGGACATGTTCCAGCACCTCAATATCCTTCTTGTAGTGAGGCACCCAAAACTGAGCCCAAAACTGAACCCAGTATTTGAGTTACAACATCACCAGTGCTGAGTAGAGGGGGACAATTCCTGCCATAGTCCTGCTGGCCACATTATTTCTGATATCCTGTGCTCTGCTCTGAAGCTACATCACTAGGAAACATACACCTTGGTCTTTTAAAAGGTTGGGGAAAGGTTGTGATCCAGAAAACACAGGGAAAACTACTGTCCTAATCCTATCTGAGGCACCTCTCTGCCTTTTATTGTGGGAAGCAGATGCCAGTAGTGGACTTGGCATTGTCTTAGTAAATGGATTTTTTTTTCCTTCCATGATTTTCTACATAAACTAAGTAGAAGAATGCAGATACTCAAGAAGACAGCAAAAGTTGTCCATGTGACTGGTTTTGAGCATTTAACTCTGATGTCTCAATAAGAACATTGGTTCCTAGAAGACACTTGAATAATTTAATTCAGAGGGTGACTCAGTATACAAACTATTAAGTTCCTGTTCTGAACTACTCTCTCAGGGATTTTATCTCATGCTGTATTGGGAACTTAATTTGAATGTCTAACTTTTGGCAGCATCTGTACCATCTGCATAACAGTCCCAAAGCAAATCTAGTAAAAGAGACATAGGTTCTTGATTTAAAACCTTAAATGCAGAGAAAATATAATTTTTCTTCTATAATTTTTTCCTTGCAAGAGATTATGATTCCAATCATTCTATGATGCAGACAATGACACCTAGATCCATTTGGTCAACAAGCTTTTACAGACATGCAAGAGCACTGTCAGACAGATAATGCAATACTGAAGAACAGTGAGAACGTATCTGGGGAATATTTTGCTTTGAAAAGCTCAGGCAAATACATTGCTTTGTATTCTGTTTCTTTTTAATTTCTTAGCTCTCACTGACTGTCTCCTCCTTCTGTCTCTATGTTCTATTTTTTTTTTTTTTTTTTTATTACTTAGATTTATAATCCTGCTCAAGGACTAATTTATAGTCCTTGAATAGATTTCTATAATTAGCAATTATAAATAGAGATATAGTCTTGGGTTATGAAGTTTACTTTTATTGACTGCAACAGAAGGTTTAAGTTCAACTTCCCCTTATCTGATTATATTTACCAGAACTGTGTGAATTCACTGTGCTATAAAAATGGACCTTGCTGTTATCTGGCATACCCCAGAACATTTAAATAAAAATAACAATGAAAACCTAACCAAATATTATTTATGTCAGTTAGATGCCAATGAAAACTAAGGCTTTCAGGGGTAGACAGGATCGATTTTTAAATTTTTTTCTCTCTCTTTTTTCTTTTTATATGACAGAATGACACACTCTTCACTCAGCCACTCAAGCTGAAGAATGACTGAAGAACCCTGTGAAGGTCAAACACATTTTCACCCAACTGATGCTCTTATGAAACTGACTTAACCCTCCTTGTGCATGTCTGCACAGCATGGAAGTCAGCTTTGCAGCTCCAAATTAGGGGAAAGTGTGGCGAGACCTTCCTTTTGTAAAGCTCTTTTGTATTAAGCAGAACAAATTCCCTATAAGCAGAACTGTAATTTGCACATTGGAATGCATTCCGCCTATAATGATCTCGGCAGAAAGCATTGTCATTTCACAAATGGCCCCACAGTGCTCCCCAAAGCTAAGCAAAAGTATACAGATACAAACTGAGAAGGAAGCTAATACAGGCCCTGATCCTGCAATGAACATCTAGGGTACAATGAGGACAGCATTATCAGATTGGAGAGATAGCATTTTGCTCACGGTATGCAACAGTAGGCATGGCAATGTGAGATAGAAGGAAAAGTACACTTGGATTCATTTTGGGTCAGCAGAGAAATGCTTTAATTATGTGAGTACCTAAATATGTTTCAGCAACGGTATACTCAGATCTGAGAAGTCCCAAAATCCCCTGAGATGCTTCCTCACTTTATATTTCTTGACTTCCTTATGCTTTTGGAGCAAAACAGAGAGAGAACTTCTGCTGCTCACAGACCAGAGATGCTAGTCATAAACAACTGACAGGTCTTTACACTGCTGACCTCCTATTTCCTGAGCAGGAGAAGAGAGATGCCAAGGGGACCAGCAGTCTTAATGGTCCTGATACTAAAACAAAACTCACTGGAAGGAGGATGCTGCTTTTTCAGGTTCTTCTGCACAACCCATTGTGCTCCACCACTTTCAGGTTGCAGTTTTGTCCCCATAATATCAATCAGATCAATCAAACCTTGAAGACACAGCTAGGCTTTATAGATATATTCTGAAACGTGGTGGCCGTGTGCGTAAGAGGACTGTAGCACTAAAAGAACTAGTGACAGACTGTTGGCCTGTAAATCCCACTCCTTGCCTATTAAGATAGTATTCAGTTCCGAGTGTACATTGTTTCTCATAGAAAAACAATATCTTGCAAGGTAGGACAGTGAAAAAGGATAATAAAGAGACTTATGCTGAACCTTCTTGTTGGTTCTGAACATTTGAAGTATGGTTCTGGGGATTCCCTTTTAAAGAGCGAAAGATTTCTGTGGAGAGGATGAAGGAGAAAGAGGCAAGGAATAAAATGGAATAAAAAATAGTCAGAAAGGAATAAACAGCATTGTAAGAAAAGGAAGCAGGAGAGGAAGGTAGGAGAAAGGTCAGTGCTAAAAAAAGTATACTTTACAAGTTGTCCATTCTGATGAAGGTTGTTGTGTGCTTCACACTGCATTTAGTACTACAGAAAAAAAGGTTTCCTCTTAACTTTTAAATACATGAGGAATATAAAAGAAATATATATTATTTTACATACTCGATTAGGGTTTAAATTATCGTTGCTTATGTGTGGGGATATATACCAAATTTTATTTTTATTTTTTTTTAAAAAAAAGAAAAATTAATCAGATGTGAGGTTTATAAAAGCTTAGATTTCCCTTGACTATAAGGTACTGTACTAGGATCCACCATATCAATCCTGGGGATCTATAAGGATGGTGAAAGTTTTGCCTGGCACCTTTTGTGTACCCTAACATTTGAGAGATTTCAGCTTATTTTGCTTGGCCTTGCAGATTAGATCAAGAACTTCTTGTGCATGAGACTTTTGTTCCCAGCTCACCTCAGTTTCTCAGTTTTGAAGGGCCTGGGGTTGTGCCACCTAAGTTTAGATATTTAACTACAGTACCAGATTTGAAAGTTGAATCACTAGTGTTATAGGGAGCAGAGAGACAGAGGTGTATTCCATGGGTAATTCAATACTTTAATCTCCCTACTTACTGAATGTTCTTCAGTAACCTGGTGAAATTTTGTGGACTACCTCTGTTTCCACTGTTTTTTAGCTAAACTCAGCAAACTCAGACATAATGGCCCCAATTTGTATAATATTAAAGAACCTTTTTTTTCCTACACCTCTTTCTTGAGGTGACAAATGAAGAACACTTGTACCTTCTCATAGCACCCAGCAGCCAAAACACATCACACTCATTACATGATTTCACTCAGCACATTCATCCATCTTGTGTATCTGTTACTCCACAGCACCCATGGCCTTAGCCTACCGAAGAGAAGGCTCTGGGGAGACATTATAACAACCTTTCAGTACTTAAAGACAGAAAAATGGGGAGGGATTCTTTATCAGGGAGTGATAGGATGAAGGATAATGGTTTTAAACTTGAAGAAGGTAGATTTACATTGGAAATAAGGAAGAAATTCTTTACCATGAGGGTGTTGAGGCACTGGAACAGTTTTCCCAATAAGGCTGTGAATTCCCCATCTCTGAAGTGTTCAAGGCCAGGTTGTATGGGAGTTTGAGCAAGCTGGTCTGGCTGAAGGTGCCCCTGCCAATGGCAGGGGGGGTGGAAGTAGTTGATCTTTAAGGTCTCTTCTAACCCAAACCATTCTATCAGTCTATGATTCTGTGACAAAACATAAGGGAAACTAGAAGACAAAATGTCTCATGGTGCCTTATCCACTCTAAGCCTTGCACTGCTCCCATGTGTTACCCACCTTTCACTCGCCATGCAGTAACCTTTCATTGACACACCCCCAGGCTTCTGTGGCAGTGCCTTTATCATGGTACCCCCAGAGCCCTTATCCACCTCACACTGTGGGATTC
Source organism: Merops nubicus (assembly GCF_000691845.1). Classification (NCBI taxonomy): domain Eukaryota; kingdom Metazoa; phylum Chordata; class Aves; order Coraciiformes; family Meropidae; genus Merops; species Merops nubicus. The sequence goes on from NW_008629935.1 coordinate 26,980, forward strand.
TGACCTGATACGTCCAGGATTTTTTTTTTTTCCTAAAGTCATCTCCCTTGACATTTAAATGATCTAATACTTCCTCTGCTTTTTCACCACTTTGTCTTGTGACTCCTAGTCTGTAGCTCTATATGCATCCATTCATCCTTCATCCCCTGTATTTTACTTTGCAGCTTCATATTAAACCAAACCCAGCCTAGTAGAAAATGAAAAATACTAGTTTTAAAATACAGAAAATATTGTCAATAATATACATGCCAACAATTTATGGCCAATTAGTGTACAACACCTGCACCTAATCAGGCATGCTCCAATAAACACCATTAGTGTCATATACAGTAACTACCAATGGGGAGACTGAGAAAGTCTTGATAAGAAGTGTAATTGTACTGGCAGAAAGCAAGAAAAAAAATTTTTTTTTTTTTTTTTTTTTTTTCCCATTCTCAACTTGATCATTGTCACTACCTGCTGTGCCCTGGAGAGCACACCTAGAGGAGGAGGCTTGTTTGAGTAGCTCATTGCTTTTCTTCCCATCTGGACATGGAGTTTCCTTTTTCTCTCTCTTTTCTCCTTGTTTCATTGCCCATTCTAATGTGACTTTGAAGTTTATGTATGCCATTGACTATGGCTCCTACTAATAAGCTGTGTACATATAAAGCTCCTTGAACTTTCAGAGTGCAGCAAAGTAAGATATACCACAAAGCTGGACCAGGAAGAGAGCAGGTAGGAGAGAAAGCAGGAGTGGAGCTGGATCTCACTGCAGACCATTTCTTGTCTCTGGCTTGACTTGGATCATTAAACTTTTGCCAGAGTCAGGTATCTACTGGAGAAATAAGAATCATAAACCGAGTAGTTTATCCAAAACAGAAACTTCCCTTCTTACCCACAATCTGAATCAGTAATGGGAACATCAGGGGGCCATCACATCTCCAGTCAGACTATTTTGCTGATGATATTTTCTCAGCCTTTTATGTTCTTAAACTCTTAGTCACCTCTTAGAAGAAGCGTTTTAGAGGCATTAAGTTGGAAGTCCAGGTGCAATTGTATCTCTGGAAGGTATAAACAGTGCAGCTGACAAGTATTTTAAAATTACAGCAGGGACATGTACAAAGTCAGAGCACCTCTAATGTGGGGCTTGTTTAGAGATAGGACAGAGAAGACATGCTCCTCTAAGACTCATTACAAATTTAACAAGATGACATGCTTCTCCACTAGAAATGCTGATATCTCAAAGTCAGTTCTGTGAAAATGTGTCAATTTTGATAAAATTTCACTTCGATTAAAAAAAAAACCAAAATGAAACAAGGAAGTGCTTGATATCACATGCAAAATGTTTATATCTTGGAGGGATTTTTTGTTTCTTTTTTTTTTTTTTTTGGTTGGTTGGTTTGTTGTTTTTTTTGTAGTAGTAGTTGTTGTTCTAAGAAATTTTTAATTTAGAAATAGATTTGCTGTATTTAATCATAATGTTAAAGGCTAGATATATAGAGAGATGAAATAAAATATTACATTGGCTGCAGACACTATTACTTCACTCCCAAAAATAATTTAATTATAGACTTCAGACTATATTCCAGAACAAAGTCTAACTTCAGCTTATTTCTTATTCTTGTCCTATTCTTACCACTGTCTGCTCCTGTGAGGATTTTTTTCTGGTTATTGTCTGGTTTAAAGTACCACAGAACAAATGCTATAGATGCAAGCATATTCTTGGTTCTTTAAATATGGAGAAAAAGACGAATGCCCATTGCCTCAAATTGCTTACAAAATTACCAGGCAGAAATATGAAGGAAAACATTCAGTTTGGACATCCAGAGCCATTCATCCCAGTCCACATCACATCTAAGAGCAGCAAATAGCCAAAAGCAGTCCCCAAACAGAACCGTATCCTCTCTCTTTTTCAAGTGCTGGCCATCATTCAAGGATATAACTGGGCTGATGCAAACTGATACAAGGAGAAAGCAGTGTGATTGGCACAGGGGTAGCCCACCATGCTTTCACAATGAAGCATCATGCAGAGTTGTAAATGGAAGCCTTCCTCACAGGCATTACATGATCCCTTGGATGTAAACCCCAAGAATTTTCAGGGGTTTAAAAACTCACTGCACCTCAGCCAGCTGTTGCCTCCCCTTCAGCTTTCATATGATAACTACTGATAGGATTTCTTCTAGGTTGATACAGTGCAAAGTTAACAGCTAGCTTAAAACAACGTCATTCTTGGTAATCTTAAACAGCTCAGCAAAGTAGCACTTTGATAGTGCTTCTTCGGCTGTGTCTCACACTGACACCTGGAAACAATGGCTGAAATGAGGACAGCCCCTACCATGGCAAGACTAGAGCTTCTATTTTCTGCTTTTCTTTCACAGACATTGTGGAGAATGAGGAAATGATGGATGCAAACAATATTCAGGTAAACATATTTTATATTTACAGTCCCAGAAAGGCTTTTGAAAGGGAAGGGAAAGTGTGTTTTACAGGAGCCCAATTTTATTCAATATGGTTTACTCAGAACAAAATGTTCAGCAGAAAAAAAAAAAAAAAAAATATAAAGTTGTAAAGCAAGACTCCTACCTATGTTTTAAAACTCTTTACAAATGCATATGAGACTGTTTTTACACACTAATCTGCAGAAGAGAATCAAATCTGACTATCCTTTGAAGTTATTTTAGGACCAAGTATTATTTCAGTAGAAATTTCAGCTCCATGTCTAGAAGGAAGGACAACAATACTGGAAAAGGATCCCTGGGTTTCCTGTGGATCAGAAGAATGTTCAGATTGTTAGGTATCTGGACAAAAATAAGACTCTTTGGAAAAAAAGCTTTACACCTGCTTTTTGTACTTTTCTGTGAGAAAGGATAAATCTCAGTCATTCAGTTCCTGAAGAAGATCCCTAAGTGTACCTCCTCGTCAGACATAAACACCCAAAATACCCCATTCTTCTCTAGGAACAGACAGAATCTATGCTCCACTCCTTTTCTGTGATTTCTATTATATTAAGCAGCATACACAACTAATTCTGCCTCTTAAAATATCAGAGGGCTTTGCTTACGAATTGTCACTTCAAATCTATATCTAGCTTATTTTCTATCTGAGGTGAGGAGCATTGCACATGCTTGTCTGCTTCTACAAAGATACTGGGAAGTAAAAATACTTGAGGGGAGGAGGGGGCTCTGCAAGCAGTGGCATAGCCAGCCCCAGTTGTTTTCAGCTCATCATTAACTGAACAATTTGAAGATTTCAATTTGAAGAATTTGAAGGTATCAATGGAAGAGTATAGACTTTCCTCAACTTTCACATGCAGGACTTTCTGGTGACACAGAGCAAAGTTTTAGGAATGTTATTTTGCTATTTCATTTTGTTCTGTTTGGGATTTCTGTCAAATCCATGGACTTGCTTTGAAGCTTTCCAACAATTAACAATGCAATTAACAGTGTGCAGTTAACAACGTATATTTCTATATGTAATTATGTCAGATTTAAGATTTTAACATCTGTAACTGTTGAGTTCAGATGTTGTTTGCATGACAAGGCTATAGAGAAGTTGTGGGGTAGTAGTAGAAAGATTTGCTGGCCAGTCTATCTCCACAGTTAGAATGAGAAATTACCTGGTTTCAGATGCTGGAACTTTACAGCATTTCCAGCAGCTAATGGGGAAAGCAGCCTTGGATTGGAAAAAAACTATTACTTCATGAGATACTACGGGTGAAGATAAACCTCCTGTGAATTAGTTTTAGCCATGAATTCTCTTAAGAACAGGCTGTCTCAGGAGATTTCTGGTAAGTTTTGTTTTTAGCTGTGACTAAAATACCGCAAGACAAAAAAATGCCATCTTTCCACACAGCTGTTTTTACACTTTCTCTTCAAACCCCAGCCAATGCCAGGGATTGCAGATGAGAATGAGAGTAGGAATGTGTATCAGAAGTACATTACAGAACTGTAATGAGTTTTTATCAGCATGAATTTGGAGGAGCTGGAGTGTTCAGGATGCAGCAGAGCTGTGGGGATAGGACAACATGTGTTTCTGTTCCAGTGACATTAAAGCCAGGATCTCTGAACAAAAATCCATGCGGTGAATTGAACTCTGTATACAAATTATTTTCATTACCCCATAGAATGCTGTAGTCACTAGTTTGGCCTTTCAGAGATCTGGGTTATAAAGACATTTATTCAGTGATAATTTTTTTTGTTTCTTTGTTTCTTTGTTTGTTAGCTTTTCATGTCATTTCTGATCCTGCCTCTCAAAGCTCTGATTTTACTTTTTCTCCTGATACAACTGCCTGAACCCTTTCTAGTCTTGTTCCTAGGTAATTATGTACCCTGTTTGCTTCCATTACTTCTTTGCCTTCTTGATTTTCCCTTGATCTCCATCTTGTTCTTGAAGATGTTACACTGGGTCATTCTGCAATCTTTATCCATGACTTTGTATAGCTTTTGGTAATGAAATTTGCCTTTCTTTCTATATTTTTCAACTTTTCTCCACCCTGTGTTCAGAAAAAAAAGTGACCCTGGGCTTGACAATTAAAAATTTACCTGTGATTTTACCACATTCACTTCTTATTAAACTCTAGCTATTATTGAACATACCAAACCCTATCTCTTTTTCATTTGAAACTGTAGATTCCTCAGTACCGTTCTGTCTTTCTTACAGGCCTCTAGTTCTATATGCTCTTGGCATTTAGTGCCTATTCATACTTATTCAGGATCTGAAGTGCTTCTTTTTGTCACTTCAAGAACCTGATCTGGTAAGCCATCACATGTTGATCAGATCAGGTCCATCAAACAAACTGTGGTGTTGTCAAGGGATAGGAACAGGCTGACCACTGGATGAATGACAGACACTCTCTATTAACCCCTTTTCCTTCCCAAAGAGGAAGAGAAAGGGAAAAGGGAGAAACTTACAGATTGGCAAAGAAAAAAAAAAAGTATATTTAATGAAACTATAACAGTAAGATCAAATACATGCAAATATATACAAAACCAATATTGAACCCTAAGTCCCTGATGGCATTTACATCACCATGGCCACTGATGCTGGGAAGTCCCAGATTGGCCTCAGGAGCAGAAACAGGAGCTGGATTCTAGAACAGGATTCAGGAACACACAGACTGGGAGTGAAGGCAGAATGGACAGAGTCTTCCTTGGATGCTGGCCTTGAGGAAGAGGCTTGACTCTTGTGATCCCTCAGCTTTATACTGAGTATGGCATACACTGGATGGAATCTGTTGTTGGCCAGTTTAGGGTCACCTGTCCAGTCCTCTCCTTGCCTCAGGTGTGGCCTTTTACTTTCTGCACCTCCAACATGGTACCAAAAATTCAGCAGTGACTTTCGTCTGCACAGGAGCAGTATAAGCAAAGGCCTTCCTGCACACCCCAGTCCTTGGTGGTAACTAAACATGGAGTGTAATCACTGCTAGGAGCAGATATTGTCTGTGAAAATCTGCTGTTAACTTCAGCCAGTGCAGATACTTAGGAGAGGCTTGGCTGGAAAATAAAATGACTGAATAGAATGAGTTCTCTTCTAGCTCAAACCAGGGTGGGCATCGTGACTCTCTTTTTCATAACCACTGTTGCCAGAACAGAGATGGACGCTTATGTCTGATGGCCTCTGGAAAACTGGTCTAGTGATGAGACACTTTATCTAGGGCATGGGAAACATGTTCTGGATCTATGTCAGCCAAAAAATTCCACCCTCCGGCTCCTGTTATCCTGGATCATAGCATACTCCTCAGGTTTATGAGGACTGAGAGGGAGATGTAATCTCTTTTGCCAGAGATGGGCCACCGCAAGGAAAGGCAGGAAAGATTCAGGAGGTCAGAAAACGAAAGTGCCAAATGCAGCTCAGTAATTACAAGCAGACAGTGATGAGAGAAGCTCTTAATTCTGGGTCTCTAGCTCCTCTTCTTTAGCTCACCTCCCTTTAAAAGGGAAAAAAAGAGCCCTGCTAAAGTGACTTTCCTCATGGGAGGGTTCTGGGCTGAGAAGACAGAATGATCCCTCCTACAGTGTCTCAAAGTCCCTGTGTCTTGGGCCCAGCTCCTCGACAGATAAAAATTACTGAAATGTCAGCCCTGCTTGGAAGAGCTCATATACAACATAAGCACACAGAACAAGGGAGTAGGATGAGGCTGCAAACTGACAGGAGGGAGGGATGCACACTGCAACAGCAAAACAATTATGATTAGTGTAGACAATTATGACTGTGATTTAGCCATAGGATCCCCAATAGCCATTAACATGTTACTGCATTTTCCTGGCCAAAATAAATAAATAAATAAATAAATAATAATTAAAAAAAAAATATTAAACTTCAGTGGCTAAGTAACCATGCTGAAACCCAGGGGTAAATGTTTGCCTTGAACAGGGCTGTAAGACACACGAGAGAGACTAATTAAATGAGTCCCTGTCCTTTAGTTATGTCAGAAATGAAAGAAAGGGGGTATAGTTTTTGGTTTTTTAATTCCCCAGCTGATGAAGAGCAGGAAGGGGGAGGAATGGAGAGAAGAGAGCAAGGAAAAAAGATATTGCAGGGCAAAACAAGATTTCCAAGGTTTCTTTTGTTTGCGAAGCCGGCTAAAGGAAAGAAACGTTTCCCCTTCTTTCTCCCAAAGATGGAGCTGTTGCAATAGGAAAAGAGAGACTGTTCGAGTGCCTAGGCACACACAGACACCCACACACACACAAAGTTCTGCATTCTGCAGCAGGACTTCAAGGCTTCTCCGAAAACACAACTGCTTCCTTTCTGGAAGGAGAAATAAAAATCCGTATTATTATAGCAGCTGCGTTATTGCAAAATTCTACCAAAACACAACGACTGATATTAAGTGCCTAACCCCTCTTAATTGTCTATTTCATGGGCTTTAGATTTCTGGATTGCTAAAATAACCATCTGAAGACAAGACTTCGATTCATTTTGTTTTATTAGTATTATTATTTCCTTACAATAATAATAACACTTTACACTTATACAGCACTGTTCATCCGCAGATACAGACAATAAGGACTGGATTGCTGCTATTATCCTATCACACCCCACAAATGAGAGGGGATAGAAAGTTCTCTAGGAAGCTGAGGCTGGGGGAGAAATTTTCAAAAAGCTTGAGGCCCCAGGGTGATTCAGAGGGAAGGGTAACTAACTCCATGACAGCAGGGTCGGTTGCTTCTGTGAATTTCTTTGTTGACAAATCTTTTCAAAACCCTTTTGTGTTATTATTTTCATCGGAATATTAATTGTTAACAGAAACTATTCAACAGTGTCATCTGAGCAATGTTGAAGCCAAGAATTTGGCTGTCTAGTTTGATTTCTTCTGAAATATGTGTTCCAGTTGAAGGACATCTGGACAAATGAGAAGGAAGGAAAATTATGTTACACAGGACAACAGACTTGACAGCCAAAATACTGTTTCTACTCTTAAAATCTGTGAATAAATAAATGTTCTGATGCTTCTTAAGCTTCTTTCTCAAAGATTCGGTGGGAGCTTTCTACAAGTTAGTGACTTTTGAATCAATTTTATTTTTTAATTCCATTTCAGTTTAGAAATACTCCCATATTGTTGGGAGCAATGCCAGGCACTGCAGCTAGTTCAGACCCTTCTACTCCTTTTCTTGCAGCTTAAAGAGACATAAAAAGCACAGACACTTCAATAAGGAAAAGGGAAGGAGGCACCAGACTACATGGAGATAACATTTCCCTTTCACTGTATGTTGACATTGGTTCCCCTGCCCAAGCAGGCTACAACCCATTCACAAAGAGAAGAGTGTGACAGCAACCTGATTAGGTATGAGATTACCCATTGTTGTTCTGTTATTTCAGTTTATACACAGGGTAATGTAGGCCCTATTTAACACTATCTAACTCAGGATTTCTACAATGTGGACAACTGAGCTCATCACCTACAGATTCTTTTTATATCAAGGGAAAAAAAAAAAATCAGGCACTTTTAGGTCTTTTTACAGTTTAAACTTTAGGTTTATTTGCAGTCTTGATCAAGAAGTGACTATTTCTCTTCACTGGCAATAGAAGAAATCTAGGGGACTGAGATGAACCCCTACCTGTGGTACATTTTGGTTGTGAGAGGCAGAGGGACCGTGCCTGTAAACTCTGTCACATGAGGCACAGCCAGCCTTGAGTGCCACCTCTTTCAGGCTGTGAGAAAGCAACAAGATGAAAGCCAGGCTCAGACTGTGCAGGCAAGTACAGTCAGTAAGATATTACTCTCTGGAGGACGTAGTCACCTTTGTGCAAGGTGCAAGACCTGCATCTTGTCAGCTTCAGGTAAGCTGAGCACCATCACACAACAGATCCGTGGTGAAGTCAGGATGTGAAGCCCAGACTTGACTCCCAGGCTTCTCACGTAACCCTCAGTTACATTCCCTTTCTTCAGCAGTTTGACTCAGTGCCTCCACGTGCTGTCTCCTGCCCCTGACACAAAGGGAGCAAAACTTACTGCAGGAATGAAAACCGATAATGCAAACTGTTCTGCTTATTTTAAAAATAAAAACAATAGAAAAAGCATGCTCATTTGACCTGGCACATGGCTCTCCCCTTCAGTGCTGCTATTATTCCCAACTTAGACTCTTTCCACTTTTTCTCTTGCCAGCAAGAAAGAAGTAACACAGAGATGTTTTATGCCACTGAGACAAAGAGGTATTGATCCTTTTTGCCTCTGGAAAAGGTTTCTAATAATTTCCAGATATATCGTAGATTGTGGTGCTGCTATCTTTAATTAAAACATGACACAGAATAGAAAGCAATTATTTGGGGATTGTTTTGTTTTGGTTTTTAAGTGTAGATTCCTTTTTTTTTTTTTTGTTTTAGTGGGCTGTGGCACAAGACCAAATGACTTGCAAGTTGAGCACAGAGAAAAAGAAAAGAGATAAGAAGAATATTTGCTCTTGTGTTTGTTATTCATGATATTTAAATATGATGTTTTGCACTTCATATTCAAAAGATTTCATCATCTGTAGCTTGTTAACCCCCTTGGCCAGGGAAGCTGCAGAGTAATAAAAATCCTTCATCCAAAGTCTATGATCAGATCAACAAAACACAGCATCACCCCTTTGCAATGACTGCAGTAACACCCCCATGCACAAGCCTTGGTCCTGTGGATTTAAGAGATGCTGTTGGCACAATAAAAAGGATAATATGAACTCAGAGTGACCCTCTTTCTACAGAAACTTCTTCAGGCAGAAACAGAGTGAAGGATTGACTTTCTTACTTCTGCAGTCAGATTAGAGCTCCATTCTGGTCAAAATGGTGTGTAAAATCACCAGCTTAGCCACCTTACTGGTAATGGCTACATAATGGTGAAATTTGGCAACAGATTTTAACTTCTTCAATGTTATACTTTCCTACAGTGGTGGCAAGTACTGTTGCTTCTGCTTTATCAATGAATTGCTAAGGATTCAACAAGTCCACCATTGATGAATAGTTAGAGCAGGGATTTGTTGCATCTTTGATGAAAATAACTTCTCTAGAAACTTACTCAGCTTTTATTTTCAGGTTCCATATGCTCAATTCTGTTGTTTTTAGGATTTTAACTTGGAAAAATAAATAGGACATGAGTTCAAGGTGCTAAGGGTACATGTGGTGTTTAATATTCTTCCCTCTTTATAGAATAAACATTCCCTGTTAAATGCATCAGGAAAGAGATTTTGCTTTGTCCAGAACATTAATTACACTCATTTCCAGAACTCAAGCCTCACAGGCATTTAAATTTATGATTAATCTTTTCAGGAACATGTAGAAATTGAATCAAAGAAGCACTTTGCAAAACAAGTCTGTAAAAACCTTGTGCTTCTCTCGTTAGCAATACAAAAGAATTTCACAGAATGTTTAGGAAGGAGTAAATATCTCCATGTCATCCTGCCTATTTCTTTATGAGTCCATATGAGTAGTTCTAACCTACCACGGGTTTGATGAGACTCATAGGAATTCTTTCCTTCTCACACCCATGCAAGTTTGGTGGCAACCAAGTGGAAGAGGGAAAGATATTTCTGGCTTTTTGTGAAAAGCACCTACCACTCTGTCCAGGTTCTCACACTGAGTACATCTTCATTCTCTGTCACTGAATCTTTGACATGGCTGTAAGCCTAGATTGCAGATTCATTTTTGGCTGAAGCTCCTCTGTTTGTCCAGAAAATGCAGGAATTTATTGCCACAGCCTCTCCCATTTCAGCAGCTACAGCAATGCTGTGCAGAAATCAAAATGGAGGTAAGTAATTTCCGATACAATTTTGTCCTGAACTGCCCCAAAGCATAAACAGAAGGCCGTTAAGTAATTATACTAATATCAGTGGGGAGCTGCTGACATTAAAAGCTGAGGTTAGAGTGTAGGAGTTGTTATTTATTAGCCCAAGATTACTTCATTAAAGCGTGTTGGTTGTCCTGCTATCAAACTAGTCATTCTTGCAGGATTGGAATAGGATTTTCATTTTATTATGGCGGTGAAAGGAAAAAATGCAATGATTCGTGCCTCTGTCTACTTATACATACAACATCAAGTTGGATATTCTCCCGGAAATCTCTCTGCGTATATTTCTCTCTCACATAAACACACAACCTTTCTTACGTACCATATTACCTCGTGTATTTTATTCAATGGTAAAATTAAATATATCAAGGGTTTCAAGTCATGTTTTTCTCCAGTCTTTTAAAAGGATGCTGATTTCGTATGCCACAATGATTAGTGAAGTGATGAGTGAACTTGCAGATACTTCTGGTTCGGATAAATGTTGATAAACACCCAAAGGATGTTTATTCAGAGTTTACCTGAGCTAATAAATTCTCTTGAGTCTGAAAGTCTGGTCTGAAAATGTCTCAGGAGCAGAGACATCTCTTGAGATTCCCACTACTACCTCCTGGTTCCTAAATCAACAGAAATTCAAAAATGAAGGTAGTAAAGAGTGCAATTTTTGTGAATCTCCATGAAAGATAGTTTGGGTCAAGGTCGTGTCTTGGATACATGTTAGAGTGGAATAGGCTCTTATTTTACCTGAATTCATTGAGCCATCCCTTGTCTCCAACAAAACAGTAAAAGGCACAGAAACAAATCCTGCCAATATCCCAAAAGATTAGGAAACAATACATAAGCAAATAAATAAAATATTTGCTTAACACAAATGGGAGACTCTGGACAAAAGGAAACACACAAACTACCCTTGTTGTTTTGAGATTTACAGATCTGTATTTCACAGATGCCCTATTGCTTTATTCATACTGTTAAGGGAGAGAGAAGCAGTCTCTAACCATCAACATCCATCATTAAATCATTACAAAACCTCTCTTGTTAAAGAATATATACATATATAAAAATGTACACAGAGCTATGTATATATTTATATTTATAGAAATTCTGTGTTGCTGTGTGGAAATATGAAAAGCTTCTTAAGGCTGCTTAGCTTTATGGTTTATCCAGTGCTACCTCTTGAAAGAAATAAATGCTTTCCTGTAACCACATGAAAAGCAACCTCTGTATAGTTGAAATGCCCAAACAAAAAAGAAAACAATCTGGAGGATTTTTTTGAGCAGTGGTGAAACAGAAAGGAAAGCAAAGCTGAATGATGAACATTTGCTGTTAAAGTAAAATGCCAGGGGATGAGCTACAGGAACCAGAGAAAACTGCACCACAGAACTTCTGTGAAAGAGAAACACATTTTAGACATTTTCAGGCCGTAATGACTTATTTCTGTGTGCTATAAGATATCTCAAGAAAGCCCCTGTACTCTGTGTGTCAGTGAAGCTGACCCGGACATGTATTCTGGAGAAACAACCCCAAAACATCAGCAAAACCAAAAACAGTGGAAAAAGGGACACTGATGAATCCGGCCAGGACAGATATAAAATCTTACCTAAGGATCTTAATCTTCGAATCAGCAGTGTACAAGTGTGACAAGCCCTTCAGCTCCAGTGGGCCTGTGGATCTGGCCCAGCTGACATTCTGAGGACACTTAACTCTGTCCTCCCTAATAGTGAAGAGCTTTTCTTGTAATCTCAAGAAACTAGGGGAGGAAGGGAATACCATGCTTTATTCAAAACCATTATCAAATGAGCCAAAATCCCTGTTTCTAGCCATCACATTTTTGAAAAAGAGCGGAGAACCTCAGTGTTAAATAGACATAAAATATAAACTCCTTCACATAAAAGTTTTCTTTATATCTATGCTGTTAAAAACAACCCACATTACTAATCCCCTTGTCTGCCCTTACCTGGTAGTATTTTAAAACATGACTGAAAAGGAAACAAATTTACTAGAAAAAATCTCTTCAGAATTTCAAAATCTTATTTACAGATCCTCCAAAGCTTTAAATGTCCCATGCATTTGTACATTGTTGCTGGTTGAGATACTCAGCACTAGCCTGTAAAGGCACACTTGGCTTGAGTGATAGTGGCAAGTGTTGAAGGCATTGTGATGGCCATTGTGACTCTAGGCACAGGATCAGAGAATAAAGAGAAGTTGGCAGATTCAAGGTTGAGAATTCACAAAAAAAAAAGTGAAAAGGTGGAAAAGAAAAGAAGTAATTTGGTTGTTATATGCTCTGAAAATTCTGATTTTAAAGGGATTCTTAAGAAACCTCTCAAGTGGGTAGCCAGAAGTCTAAGGACTCCTAAAAAAGAGAAAAAAAAAAAATTAATAACCCATAAAGGAATTTGTAACATCGTACTGATGCTGCTTCACATGGGAATGTAATTTATGGGTAGAAGGTAAAATGGAGGAGTTTGGTAAGATTAAGAATCCTTTTCAAGTTTTATAAAGAAACATCCTTAAGAACATTAGGAAATATTAGTGAATCACTGACATGAATTGAATTTCTGTAAAAAGCAAACCAAATACTTATACTGTACATCAGACAGTAATGTGGGGAAGAAAGTTAAATTTGATACTTGTGATAAAGGAACTTTTTTTAAAAAATTGTTTCAGTGGCCACCTGAGATTTATCTACTTATGATCTTGAGGATATATGTGCATAACATAGAAACACAGAACCATTTTGGTGGAAGAGACCTTTAAGATCATCAAGTCCAAAGAAATTATACAAGTATAACAGTGTACATATTTACACACACACACAAAATGCAAAGGATACCTTCTATCTGGTATACAGCATCTTATGTGGCTGGTAGTCAGGATGTTCACCACACCAAGAGCTGTTAAAAGAAACACCTCAAGGAGATACACCCTGTTCCAAACACTTTCTTAGTACGTTCTTTCTATATCCTCTAAGAAGATGCTGATGTACCTCTGAGCAAACCAGTTTAAAAGGTTGTTCCACCTGCTTTAATCTCCCATATTAACTGTTTTGGTTGTCTGATATTTCACACTAGGAAAAAGTCACTATGAGTTTGAGATAACATTTGCGTAATAAAAATAGATAATCTTCACTCACTCTGATGATATGCTTTGTATCAAATAAGGAGTTCCCCCAAACTTCTGGCCCCAGACCATCTGATTTTTGTGTATTTTAACTGACTCTTCCTTCATAAAACTTTTCAAGAATACTTGTATATAGTTATGATAAATTTCCTGTATTTATCCAGGGTAAATTTAGGATATTAATTAGTACCATTGTCATAAGATTGTTCATGGCATAAAATCAATAGAGGATACTGAAGGATGGAGAAGGGGAGAGGAGAAAAGGAAAACTAACAAATCTGGGTCAAATAAGGTAAGGGCTTTCTTAGTTAAAAATACTGCACTGAAGAAAGCACAGTATAATTCCAAATTCTGAAACAGGATGTACCATGCGGTGCAAAGTGCCTTGGTTGTGTTTAAGAAGGTGCTGCATCTTGTTGATGGGCAAGATGATATGTAAGCATGAGGTTTTGACTTCTTTATATGCATGGCTTTCTGGAGGTGAAATAGTTAAATCAATGGAATCAAAAAAAAAAAAAAATAGATGAGGACAAAGTACTGGAGAAAGGAAATAAAACGTTCCGTATTGTTGATGACAACTATACAGAAAATTATTTCAACAACTCTTTATCTTACATGCAAAACCTTGAAAAAATACTTCTAGGTATAAGGAATTTTAAGTTGATGGACAAGGCTTATCTTAGTTCATGAGTCCAATGGATAATTCACCTCCTTCCCATTGACCAGGAAGTACAGATGTCACCATCAGGCTTAATACTGACCTGTAGTCTTTTTCCCCCATAATTACTGAGCATGGACAGTAAAATCAAGGTTACTCCTCCTACAACAGAAGAAATCAGGAGCTGGTATCATTATTCTTGTATATGAGTTCAGTTTTCTATGGCTGGTAATACAGTTGTCCTCTAGCACTCACGCAAATTGATCAACAAGGATCAAAAGAGTATTATTTTCAGTGGAAATTGTTTGACTTTGGAGATCTGTCTAAAACTTACCTGGTTGTAATTAATCTCTGAGGGCTCAAAGTTACTGACAGACTTTAAATGAAATGGCAGTTCATTGACTAAAATACATAATTACAGGAAAGTTTCCATTGTGCTAATGGAACTGTACATCTTATTGATGAAACAGAGACTTTTCTTGTTTGGGACACTGTGGACATTGGCCCTTGGGAACACAACAGAGCCCTGTGGTATGCTCCGTATCTGTGCATTGTGCAAGGGAGTGGTGTGACCACACAGGGGCAAGCAGAGCAGATGTGACAGACTGAGAAGTTACACTAAGTAGGAAAATGCCATGTATACTTCTTGGACCAACCACATTGAAAAGGGGAAAAATTTTCATCTATTTTAATATCTCTGGAACAAAGCAAGTGAAACACCTACAGTGTATAACAGCTGCACAAATTTACCTTGGGTGATTAATGTATTTTGAACACAGAACTGTCATCTCAGGTCCTATATGTTTTTATCTGCTTTAGTGCTGCACACCTGTGGTTTGTTGATAAAGCATTTGTTCTACAATGAAGACAACTGCCAGGCTTACTGCTTTTGCCCCTTAATTACCTTTTCACTTCATACACATGCACATATGTACACACTATAAATAAGCTCAGACAAAATTACAAAAATTAACAAATGGTGATGAGGAAAGGGAACAATAAAACACTGTTCCTGTGTTTGGCCTGGGTAGCCCTACAGGGCTAGACTAATGGATTGTTCATGGACAGTGCATGCTATACAGCCTTGGGGATCTCTGAGAAACCCAGAGGACTGTAACCTTGAACCATAGCTCTGCGGTATCACCACATGCCTTTCCATGGTGGCACCTCTGAGTGGGATGTATTTTAAACTTCAGAGCAAAATGAATAATAACATTTCATCAAAGCATAGGACCACAGCTGCTTATGTTTAAGTAAGCACAGGGAGGCTTATAATGACCCAGCTAAAACCCAGGTGTTGAACCAAACAGTAATTTGCAATAACACAAAAAATTTGAGTGTTAATCTCTCTTTTTATCAACCAAATGGTTATATGCTTTTAAACTCCAGAAACTGTCCCATCTAACTTAAGAGATCAATTTTTACTTTAAGTATGAAACTTTCATTGATTTTCACTTCAGAAAACTCCATATTTCTGGTATAACTATTACTACTGCATAACAATTTAAAAAAGAAAATAACACCTTCTATTTATGAATGTATTCAAATTGAAAACGTGGATATTTAAGCTTGGTATGTAGTTTGTGCTGTCCTACAAAACCACAGTGCTCACCACCGGCAAATGATTATGCAGTTTTTATGAGTTTATCTCTGTGAAACAATAGTTCTGCTAGAGTTCATAGTCATAAAGTCCAAAATATTAGCCAGTGCATTTATATGACATAATGTTTCATTACCTATCAAACCATATCCCTCTCATAACCATAGATATAAATGTATGCCTACAATTTCTGGAAATTATTTCAGTGCAAGATTTACTTATCTTAAAATATACTATTAAAATGCTTGTATAGTGGGTGACATTTATTAAAAATATATAAAACTGTGCATTTCATGTATATTTGCAAACCTGCATGTTGTCATCACAGCAGGGGAGACATACAAGCTTAACTCGATCATTGTTTGATTATGATATAGGTTCTTTTCTTCAGAATGGCCAGAGTTAACTCACATTGCAACCTTATAGCAGTAGCCGAGGTCTTAGCTGCTGCTGCTGTACATTTAAGGTGCATAGGAAGCTTCACAGCAACAGAAGGAAGAACATTAAGAAAAAAAAAATCCTCTTAAAACATGGCAAAATGTACCAGGAAAAATGCACTCACCTCTCTTGTAAAACTTAGCTCTTTCATGTGTATATGTATGTGAGTGCATGTTCATCCTCCAGTTTCTATTAAACTGCAGTTTCCTGCCCAGGCTGTTGAAGAGGCAAGAGATGGCAGTATTAACACGTCTATGAAAGGCAGCAGTTCATTGACTAAACTAGAATGTTAGGATTATTCTTCTTCACATTCATTTTTATAGTTTCCTTTTAATGTTTTTTTTTTTTTTTTTTTTCCCTTTTCTCAACACATACTTTCTAAAAGAAACCCCAAAACCACAAACCAAAGACACCCCAATGCTCTCCCTGCCATCCTTGAAAAATTCTCCTCCTCTGCACCTGTGAAACCAAGGGAAATAAATAGGAAAATCCAGAAAGATTTTCTAGTATGCTGAAATAATCAAAACCAAACAAAAGCAAAGTAAGAAGAGGGAGGTGGGAATAAACAAGCATTATAAATTACTAATTACTAAATGGAATTGTTTCAATCCACAGCTAAAAAAAAAAAAAATAAAATCAGCAAGTAGGGAAAAAAAAAAGAATGAACTTGTTTCTTTCCTTGATTCTAGCTTTTTGCAAGAAGATCAAAGAGATTTATGACCTGTGTCTCTTCAAGTCTGATGCCAGAAATGAACATGTTCTCATTAATAGTCATTTTCTCATCAAAATGGGGCTTTTATGCAGACAATGTACAAAGCTTTTATAAAGCTGATTGTTGACAAAATTTTCAATAAGTTTCAGTGAAAGGAATAGCACAAGGTGAACAAAACTAAAAGGGAGCCTGATCACTTTTGTACGTTCTTCAGGAAAAATCAAACCTCCTTTAAAACCAAACCACACCAGTGAAATCTTGAGAACCACAGCTATATGAGCTTGTAAGGAGTGAACCTCAATGTTTTTGGTTGATCTTTAGAGTAAAAATAAAATCAGTCAATTTTTTCTTTTTTTTTCCTGTTTCTCTGAACTTTGGTAAAACTTCTTAAAACTGAAAATCTTGAGAGAATGAAGTTTTCTCTTGAGATTTCCTGTACATCCAGGTTTCAGATGAGTTAGTAACACAGGCAGCTGGGGACAATTTCCCATGGTATATTACTGCATAATTAGTTACAATGTGGGGATTTTATGCCTCCCACTAGAGACTCCAGAGACCAGATACTGGGTAGAATGGGCCATTTGTTTGTTCTGGTATACTGGTCCTCGTTGCTAAATAGCCATTCTCACTCTGTTTAGATAGCAGCTTCTAATTCTAAGTGATAAGCTAATCTGTAATAATCAAATCAACATACATATCAATATTTTCAGTCACAGAGGACAATAAAATAGGGAGGCAATGTATTTGGGTTTGAAGTTGGGATGAGGACCTAGTTGTAGTCTTACCTTCAGAGTGGTCTGTGTTTCAGTAACAAATTCACCTGAGAAGAGAAGATTCCTGCTCCTGCTTTCCCCCAGAAACTTGTTCTCTGTTCCTGCTTGTTGACCTGTTTGTTTGTTGTTTTTGTTTTTGTTCTGGTTTGTTTTTTTTGTTTTGTTTTGTTTTTGTTTTTTTTGTTTTTTGTTTTTCTATACTGTGGTGCTGTGATGAGGTCTGAAGTTAAATTTTACTGTATTTGTTTTCTAAATCAACATTTATTTTTTTTTTTAACAGAATTAGTTTGAAAAACTAATGAAAAAGTGGGAACCTTTTTTGAGAACAGGCTTAAACAGAGACATGAGAAGAAGCTTGAAATAGCTTTCCCATTATTTGATTCACACTATATTTTTGTTGTTGTTTTGTTTTGTTTTGTTTTGTTTTGTTTCTTTTTCATTTTTTTTTTTTTCCAATAGAGAGAAACTGCTGGACCTATGGGTGTGTTAAAGTCCCACCAGAATTCTGTCATGCTTAAGGACTGATCTTTTTGATCTTTCTTTTAAGGAAAGGCTAGGTGACCTGGGTCTGTTTAGCCTAAAGAAAAGACTGAGAGGGGATTTTATGAAAGCCTATCAATACCTAAATGGTAGGGGTCAAGAGGATGGAGACTGTCTCTTTTCAGTGGTGCCCAGTGGTAGAACAAAAGGGAACTGGCATAAACATGAAGTTCCACCTAAACCTAAGGAAAAAATTCTTTTCTGTGGAGCACTGGAATAGACAGCCCAGAGAGGCTGTGGAATATCTTTCTGTAGACTTTCAAAACCTTCCTGGACACGTTCTTGTGCAACATCCTATTGGTGACGCTGCTTTAGCAGAGGGGTTGGACAAGATGATCCCCAGGGATCCCTTCCACCCCCCACCATTCTGTGATTCTGTGATTCTGTGTGATTGAAGGAACTGCTAAGGACAAGGTCCAGTATGGCACAGCATGGCACAGTGTAAGGTCTACAGCATTACAAATGTTAGCACATTTAGTGTAAAAATAGTTTTACGGTATTTCTACATGGTGCAGTTGCTCTTGGATAGTTTGGAACCAAGCCCTGATCGATTGCTGAAGAAATAATAGAAGCCTCTTCAGTTTCTGTCCATTCTACCCAGCAGAAAAGTGGCTTTAATGTATTCACACTCTCTGCAGTGCATGTGCAAGGACTTGCTATATAAGCATAGATAAATATGTGCAGGTATGTACATAAAAATATATCTATATTCAGATTTGTGAGGCCATATACATATATATGTGTGCTTTTAGGGCTTTACTGTGCAGCAGCCCAGTGAAAAGGAAAATAACTTTTGAAGGTCATATTTTTTTAATTCTGTCCCTCTCTTGTTTGACTCACAGTTCTTTATATTGTCACATTTTGACCTTTAGTACGAAGGTGGGAGCAAACAAGTCATCATGGAAAATAATAGGAAATCTGTCTATTAACTTGCTTTGCCCTGGAAGAAATTTAATATCAAATTACATCCCCAGGAAACACCAGTGGCTCAATATTCCTGCAGCACTCTGCAATACTCATATAAACCTTTCTTCTACCATACTTATTCCACTACGTCATAATTTGTCATATTTTTGTTCCAAGGCAACAGGTCTGTTTCTCCTTCTCTGGGGGAATTCCCTTCCTCTGAGTTGGGGAGCTCTTATCTCCCACCACAGACCCATTTGCCATACTGGTTTGGAGTCCAGGTAAAGGCCCCAGGGAAGAGACACTTGCCTATATCAGCTGCTATAAGTTAGGGTAGGAGAACACTGAAACTGGAAAGTTCTACAGCAGTCAGTACCTAAACAGAGGAGCTTTCAACTGGGTAATTTAAACTGCTTAGAGTTATTTTAGGTGTGCTTATGTCAACCTGCAGTAGAGACTGGGCTGCCAGAGAAGTTTGGATGGAGACAGTTGGAGGAAACTATGACAATCTTTATCTCCAAAGCTTGTTTTTTTTTTTTTTTTTCCGGATGGAAGAATGTAAGTAGTAGGATGTAACAGAACATCCAGGAATGAAGAGAGGAAAAACACTGTTATCATTCCCAACCCTTAAGGAACTTTCTAGGTCAAGAAGACAAGGAAATACTTGTCTGTAGATTTGAATAAAGAGAATGTGACAAGTATTTAAGCTAAGTGCCCTTTTTTTTTCCAGCATGTTATTCAGTGTATCTTCAGCACACTCATTTCAGCACTGCATACAGCATTTAGCTGACAAGAACTTTAAGGACAGTAAAAGATTTGGCCTGCACCAGTGTCCTAATTTAGAAATTGTTGCAAGTATAATAAGTTTGTCATAATAATTTTTAGTGTTCAACATTTTTCTACACCATCTAAAACTCCTGACTTCATCACATTCTAATTCCATCAACTGGTGTAAGTGACATCAGTAAACAGTAAGCAGGAAGGATGCAGAATAACAAAGACAGTCCTTGGGATCAAATTAATGGCTGAAGCAATCAACCAAGCCCTGTGCAGCTATGGAAAGAGCAAGCGGAAAATTTTGTGAGTGCTGACAAACACTTAGTGGCAATGAGTTCTTTTTTTCTTTTTCTTTTTTTTTTTTTTTTTTTTTTTTTTTTTTTTTTTTTTTTGGTTTTCTTTTTCTTAGTGCACTGCAGCAGAATTCTTTCTGCACAAACTTAATGCACCAGGATCCAGCAGAAGATGTTTTCTCTAAGAATGATGTATTTCAGCTGGCTAAGTGGTGGCTGAGTGTAAGGATGTAAGGGTTTAAGAAATGCTGTAAGTTCTCTCAAATATAGAGCCTGGACACAGCCTGCTGAAGCTAAATTTATGCAACTGTATAATTATCACCAGGAAAATACTCTTGATTCTTCCTTGTGTTAGAGCAACATCACTGTTAACATATAGAATCATAGAATCATAGAAACCTTTAGGTTGGAAGGGACCTTTAAAATCATCAAGTCCAACCATTGAGCCATTAGGGCTCTAAAGTCCTCTGCTAAAACAGTTCAGAATCTGTCAGGGTTGGACCTATTGTCATATATAGGTTGACATATTGTCACTAGGTGATGGTCCAGACATTTTAGTTTCATAGAGCAAAATCATTGTCCCAGACAAAATGAAAGAAATACTAATTTGAACATTTTTTTCCTTTCCATAAATGGATACTGAGCTTACTTTTCAAGCTATAGTGATTGTCGTGACACCACGATGTATCTTTGGAAAAAAAATCCAACCAACTAACCAAAAAAAACCCAAATCCAACATCACTGTGCTTTAGAATTTTTGCTATCTTTTCCAAAGAAAGACTGTTTTTGCACCCTTAAAAATATTTTTTAGAAGGTAGATATGTATTATGTAGATAATTAAATGCTATTAAAAATCATTCTATACTGTAGTTAAAAACTGTGACTGAAGTCTAACGATAGATGAAGTCTTACTGAAGCATATGTTAATGCATTGACATAAATATATGCCTTGAAAATAGGGTGTGTATCTTACAGTACCTCCAACTGTAGTCATGTACATGCAGCTGAGTGCATTTTTTTCAAATAAGAGCAGCGTTAGAAGAATTAATGGAATGCCCCTTCATTTCAAAACTTGCATAATAGAAGCACGTAGCTGACTTATATCTGTTGTGATTTAGGAACAGAAGACACTGGAGAGATTGCGCATACATTAATTTGTAAGGTGAAATAGTGAGATGCAGAATCCTCTTAACATTTCTGATATAGAAGTGAGATCAGTCCAACAGTTCAGGCATATATTTTATAAGAGGAATGAATAGATGAGTGTTCTTTTAATATTCAAAAGCCTTCATATAGCACTTTTTCTGCATAGAGTTAAAGTGTTTTAAAGTAAAAATATAGGCCGTCACCTCAATATTGCAGCTGGGCAAGCCAAGGCTCGGGGAATGAGAGTGTGTGTAGGAGAAGTGATTTAGCCAGTATTGAGCAGCAGAGCCTTGTCTGAGTCAGACCTGGAAGTCAGCTATCCTGTCTGATTTCTACCAGATTTACATTCACTCACCCACATGCAGTGCAAGAACAGTAAGTCCTTTTCTTGTTTGTTTTTACTTTTTGTTTGTGTCATGATTTCTGGGATTTATTCCATAATAGATCGATTTATTTTGCAATGCATTCTTTTATTTTTACTTTTATTTTAAACCAGTGACTTCTTTTTGCAAAGGTAGCATAAAGCTACACAGACATTGTTTTGTCCATCCATCTGTCTAAGCCTCAGGGCCTGATTGTCATTTTCACTGAGACTACTTTATACTGCTTTAACCATGTCAATGAACCTTACAGTCATGGCCATAAATGTAATTTACACCTACTTGAAAGCTCCTATGCCTTGCCAGAAAGATGTATCTTAGGAAGAAAAAGGCTCTAATATACTTTGAAATCTAAATGTTGATCTCTTTTGTAGGAGCATTACTTGTATATTCAACTGCACATCCAGAAGATGTGGGCAACCTGTTCCCCTTGTGATATTCCTGTTAGGAACACTATAAAGCATCTCCTCTTCCTAATAAAAACAACAAAAAAAAACAAATCAAAACAAAACAAAAACAACCCAAACAAACAAACAAAACCATTATAATGTTAATACATGTTACTTTATAAGATAATGAAAACAAAAGAAGAGTAAGGGAGAAAAAAAAAAATCCACATGTGGAATGCCTGGAAAACACTCCGTCCTCATTAATGTTTGTGACTATGATAACGAGGTAGAGATACACCCAAACAATTAAAAGAAACTCCATGAGAAGATGATATGACAAGGTTCAATCAGTAATTGAACATGAGCTGGAGCTAAAAGTCTACTTCATCTTCCTTTTCCAATGCAATTAGTTCCAAAGGGAAGTCTCCCATGGACCAGCCAAGGTATAGCTATGCCCACCCATCGCTCTGAGAAGGCTGTTGGATGAATACATCTTGCTGGAACACAGTGGAAGCTATCTTCACTCGTGCACATGAGTCGTTCAGGTTCTTTATCAGGCACTATGTGGGAAACTTCCATACATTCAAATTTGCTGACCGACTCTACTATCAGAAGCAGTAACCATAACATTCATCCACAACCCATGTGATAGTTTCAAAATTAAAAACACACACTGTAAAAAATATTTTACAAAATAAAGATAAAGAAAAGTTTTCTAGACTTCTGGTGTTTACATGTAAAAAGAATAAAAAAAAAAATACAGAGAAGTATTTTAACTGCCACCTTGTAAAAGTTGTGTTTGTCTCAATCAGTAACCTACCTCCACCTCTAGTTAATAGAAATAGATGTAGAATATTCTCTCCTAGTTACCTAGCAAAAAACCAACCAACCAACCAAAGCTATAAAGACTTATACGAACAGTCAGACTATGAAATTATATATTTCTTCCAAGATATTTTACTGAGCTTTTCTGTTTCTGTCCATAGACTTTTCTTAATCTTTCTTGATGTTTGTGGTACCTTTTAGCTCTGTGATATCCTGTGTCAAGAAGTTCTGCAGTCCATTTATGGATGATGTTTTCATGTTGATTAGTCAATATTGTGCCAGCTTTATGAATCAGTGGATATCTGTTTCTTCTTTTTGATAGCCTATTCTCTCTGCCAGCCAGAGTATAACATAGTTGTACTTTTCTTTAGTGTATCTCACTCTTCTTTCAAATCACAAGACAGAATCAACAGGCTACTGAAATGGTGGTCTGTTCCCTTTTCTCATTTTCTGAAACTGCTCATAAGCCTGAAAATTTCTTTGGAAATTTTTTTTCCAAAGATGATGAGAACTATGAGCAATGACAATGAAGCTAGTCACGTACTTCACAGTGTCTTTACACTTAGAACTCCTGTGAGAAGTAGACGTTAAAAAGTTGAAACAATCTTATAGAAGTAAAGGATCTCTCTCAGAATTACTGAAGTTTATCTGTGTATGAGCAAAACCAGAGCAAAATTCTCCCAGACCAAAGTGTGACAATTTTCCTCTGATGTGAAGCTAGGATTCCTCTATTGCTATCAAACTTTTGTCTTTCCTACAAAGAATGGTTTGTCATTTTCTTAGATATGTCAGTGGAAATGCAAAGATTTTGGCAAAGAACTTCAAGTGTCTTTCCCAAACACCAAGTTCTCTGTTCAAACCATGAGTTTAGGCAAACATATCCAATGAACATCCAAGCTAGGTGCAGGTCTTACCTCTTCACTTTAGTCTCACAAAGCAGAAACACACAGAAATCTGCCGGTTTACTGCCTGTATCTTTTAAAATACTCCTACAAGTTTATTTTCTGGTCTGTTAACATTAACTGTCCCAGTTTAAATACCTCCTTGGAAATGTTAGTCCCAGCTGAGAGTTCCTTGTCCACCACCTAAACAGGGACATCTTTTCCCCTACTGGGAAATCTTCCCAGTGGGGACAGTGTTACAATGCAAACAGCAGCCCGGACTCTTGAAGTCAAGCCTGAATTCCCAGCTTTTATATTGTCAGTGTCTTATATTGTGTGACCCTGGGCAAGGCACTTAATTTTTCCATCTGAACCTGTAAAATGTGGTAATAACGTTTCCTTCCTCACACTTTTCTTCTGGCTCATCTGTTTGAAAACTCAGTCATGTAATTGGCTCAGTGTTGGAAATGACCTACTGTAAGTTAATTGCAAGATCAGAGCTATAGATTGTAAAATCCTAGCGGGAAGGGCTTGTGATCTTTTTTATAGTACTTACTTGGCTGGGGCCCTGATCTTGACTAAGGCCTCTGGACCCCAACCTAGGTTTAAGCTAGTAAAAATAATAATGCTACACCTAGTATCCATGTCATGGCAACAGATATATTGTCTGGTTTTTCAAATCACGTCACTGAGTCTCTTCCGGACCAAAATGTAGTTTTCAGTCAAAGATTTTTGTTGGCTTTTTTATTTCTTTTTAGCTCTTTGCGTGTGTCTTCTCAAGCTTCTACAGGCTAAATTCTTAACAGAGACTGCCTAAATTATGATCTATATCACACATAGATATATATATAATTAAATATTACGTATTAGTTTTTATTAGCAGTTATTATTAACTATTTGATTATTCCATTCATAGCTGGCTTTGAACATCATGCTTTTCTAATTTCTCTGTTCTTCTCTCTGGTTTCTTTCTGTTATTTCTCTCCAAAACCTGCTTTCATGCCTATAAATCACTTTTACATCAGGAGGACTACCCAACAATTTAGAACATTTTTCCTATCCAACAATTTGTGACAAATTTGGCTTTGAACAAGTGAAGGGAAACTTTGTTCTTGCTGCAGCGTTCTGTTTCTTTCTGATATAAAAGAGAGAGAAGACAATGATGAAAGAAGAAGAAGAAAAAAGAACCCTTTAAATCCTAAGCTCTCCACACATGTAAACCCAGTACTTAGTGTACAGCCTCGTCACCTTGACATTTACTCAGCTTGCTGGAGACTCGTGTGCCCTCAGTCAAAGCTAATTAACACTTAATTGACTTCATGAGAATTTTGTTCAGCAGTTCTGATTTGCCACTCATCATGAAACATGTAGCTGTAACTTTTGAGAGCTCAGCAGTTGTGGGAGGTTTGGCAGGTATCAGGGGAGTCTGAGAGCAAAGGGGGAAAGGGGACTGTAGGAGTTTCTGTCTCGCCCTTTTTTATTTCTCTTTCTCTCATTGAAACCGATACAAGGGCATAAAAGTAACAAAATAAAGCATTCAATAAATTGTCATTCTGGATACATTTTATTTAGCTAAAAGCACAATTTACAGTAGTTGAAGTTTGATTGATCTGTTGATAAACACTAATGTTTTGCAGTTGACAATTTTTCCATGTTAATTTCCTTAACTTTGGCAGTCCTGGCTGGCAGGGCCCTATAAATAGTATCAGTGTCATCATTCTTTTTAAGTTATTAATGAGCCATCGTGTTTATAGAGGTTGGGATTTGGGGACAGGCTGTGCTTGACTGCAGTTTCTGACATTGATGCGTTAGCAGTTGGAACTGGGTCTAGATTAGAACAAGTAGGGGAAAAAATGGAGAAGGGAAAAGCAAAAAGGAGCTTGGTGCTAGCCAAATGCATTTGGAGTGGACAAGCACTGTTAATAATTAAAGGATAATTAAAAGTATATAGAAAATTACAGGATACCATACACAATCTGCTCTGATGCTGCTGCCACTTGAAACACACGTCTGACTAATTATCATTTCACCTGTGATGGAAGATATTTTTCTTTTTTTTTCCAGACCTCCTTCCCACTGTGCTGTGTCTTAGCCTATGTCCAGACTTTCGTGATTGCCAAGGACTGACAAGACACCAGAGAAGGCATAACTAATTAACTAGGCCAAGCTATCTACTGGCTAGATTCACAGCAACTTTAGTCAAAGCTGCCAAACATGTAAGTACATGTTTGGATAAGGATGTCCTTCTGCAATTGTGGTGTTCTAATGAGCTGTTAAATATTTGCCTAGTATTAAGTAGAAGGTGCTTTGTGCTAGGAAGAAGCAGGGTATTGCTATTTGTATCCCTCAAAAAGTCAGTGCATCTGCCTCTTTTTGTGTAGATGGGTATATTTCAGCCTTCTTCCTCCACTTAGTACACAGAAAGCTTGTGACATTGTGATGACTCTCTAAGAAATGCTGGGAGTGTCCTTAATGCTACAACACATGCCAGGAGAGGAGTCTCTTTTCTTTTCACAGGGCCATCAACAATCATGGGTGCAAATCACTCTTCTAGACAAATGCCAGCTTTAATTCTTCTGCTGGTGGAATATACAAAACGTGATCTGCCTGGAAAATTTTGCACTTTTTGGAGTTTCCCCTTTCTCCTATTTCATCTTCATTATACGTACAGAGAAATATATTTTAATTGTAACTAACAGGATCTTTTCCTTATATACATATATAGACACACACATGCATAAAAATAGAATCATAGAATGTTTTGGGTTGAAAGGGACTTTTAAAGGTCATTTAGTCCAGCCCCCTGCAGTAAGCAGGGACATGTGCAACTAAAGCAGGTTGCTCACAGCCCCATCCAACCTAACCTGGAGTGTTGTCAGAGATGGGGCATCTACCACCTCTCTGGGCAACCTGGGCTGTAGTTTCACCACCTGTATTGTAAAAAATGTCTTCCATATATCTCTAGTTTAAAACTGATACATGTTCCTGTGACAACATGTTTATGATCTGTGTATATGTACATATGTATGTGTGTATATGTATGTATGTACCCACTTACTAACTCAAACATAAATGTGTGTATACACATACATCCAAGACTTCCTCTCTAGTCAATAAGCAGAAAGAGACACCTTCAATAATCATCCCATTCACTATGTGTAATTACCTGAAAAAAAAAAATAAACTTCCTGTAAAGAAGCTGTGTTTTAGAGAAGGCATCAAATCTGAGAAATATTCATAGGTGAGTTTAAGGCAGATTTCTTCTAAGCATTTAGGTTTTCCTGGATCACCGTTCTGAGATATCTAATTATCCCAGTGCACATAACAAAACACAACTCAACATGAATCCCCTTGTTGGGGATCAAGGGTGTAATGTTTAGATATTCAAGCACACAATTTTGTAAGAACTGATGTTACTTATTTGATCTAGTTATAAATTCTGAGAAAGAGGATGTGATTTTTACATGAGTTTGCATAGCACCCAGCACAATGACATCTTCATTACCGCAGCAGCTTAAAGGCTGGTGTTAATGTGAATAAATTTCTTCCAGGGGTGAATAATCTTGGCTATGAGAAGGAAACCTATAGCTTAAGGATAAAAATACAAAAGCATAACTTGTATATTTTCCATTACACCAAACGGTTAATTTGGTTGGGTGGATTATGGTAGAATACTCAATGAAAAACCTCACGAAGAATGAGAAAATGACAGTTTAGAATCCAATATGGATTGAACTTGAAAGTTCAAGACTGTAAGAAACACTCAAAAAACCAGTTGTGCATTCTTCCACATTACTTTTATCAGTTTTATTTATTTATTTTGTATGTAACCAGGCACTAAAACATATATCCAGTACTTCAGGCAACTTATTTTACCTTACTGCAGTAAAAGATTCATAGGGAGTTCAATTATAGAATGATTGGCTAATTTCTATAGCTTGTTTTAGCTATTAAGCCCTCCACAAAGACTTTATGAATGTTCTAATGAATACCTTGGAAGACTTTCAGTGTAATGAAATTTGTATTAAAACACTATAAGGAGTGTCCCACAATGTAAGGTCACTTCCATTTGTTCTCATTACACTCCTAGAAGGACAAAAGAAGTAAAGGAGAATCTCTAGGTTTTTTTTTTTTTTTTGGCTGCAGAATGGATGTTAACTTTGAGCACATAACTTGTGATGTTACTTTGCAAGTAACAATATCACTAGTTTATGGTGACATAGGAGACTGTTGAATAATATTATTAAATTGAGCTAGACTGGACAAATCCACCCTTTACTTTCTCTTCAGCTCGTGGTACAAATGCAATTCCAGAAACTGACATTGAGTTACAGTAGTTGGTAGTTGGCAGGTGGTGGAGGATCCTTAACAGCTAGTACAAACCAAGGGTAAATGAGGAAGGACATGATTAGAATCAAATTATATGTAAATATCTATCTGTTAACTGGTGCACAGAGAAATATGGGAATTTCAAGTTCGTTTATACCATTTGAGAAACAGAGTACAAAGATATCTTGATTGACAAGAAGTGTCAGGAGAATCATCCACAAATAATAAGCCCAGAGCCTGTTCTCAAAACATAGACCTATGAGAAGACACACTGCTCAGACAGCAAAGATGTGAAAGGTTATTTATACAAACCTGTGTTTTCAGTACATTGATTCATATATTTTAAATAACTGATTTTGGCAGGCATGAAACCAACGTATTCATTAATCACTTATTTTTGTGACCAGTGAAGAGCAAGACTCCGCTATGGCAGGTCTTGCACAGAAACGTGATCAGACACAGCTGATGCTGGAGTTAATTTCTTCATTGTTTCATGTATACTGAAGCTGCGGGTTTACTTTATCTGAGATGTGGTATGGTGGAAGTATTTAGGGGTTTGTCTATACAGAGGTGAGACACTTACAAAATTATCCTGAATTAATTTTTAAAGTGGATTATTTCAATCTCATTAATCTGTCATGTGAATGTCTGACTAAGATTTAAAGTGGTCTCCTTTTCATTTTGTTTGACTCACTTCCAAAGTTACACTGAATTAAGGCCACTTGAATTTTGAGTAGCAGTCCAAACAGAGCCCTTAGGTCGTTCCACAATAAATTCACTGTTACATGCAGACTAAGTTGCTGAACGGATCTATGTAGATAAAAGCAAACATGGAGGAATCTAAAGTTCACTATATTTAGATAAATATTGGTCAATCATTAGGACTATTCATTAATTTCTGTCCTTGTTTGACCATGCAGTAAGGACGACAGGTTTACATGCATGTGTGTCAGTTTTACTAGTTCAGCTGATAAAGCTAGACTAGTACACTTTTATTATGGATGGTGTTTTCACATGTTGTAGCAACTTTTAAGGTTGTAGAATTATAGAATGTTTTGGGTGTGAAGGGACATCATCTAGTTAAACTGTTCTGCAGTGAAGCAGAGATATCTTCAAGTATATCAGGTTGCTCAGAGCCCCATCAAGCCTGACGTTGAATGTCTCCAGGGATGGGGCCTCCACCACCTCTCTGGGCAGAATGGGACAGCATTTCATCACCCTCCTAGTAAAGAATTTCCTTCTAATGTCTAATCTAAATCTACCCTGCTCTAGTTTAAGACTATTTCCCCTTGTTGTATCACTACACACCCTTGTAAACAGTCCTTCTCCAGCCTTCCTGTAGGCCACTTCAGGTACTGGAAGGCCACAACAAGGTCTCTCCAGGCCCTCTACAGAGCCTGCTCTTCTCCAGGCTGAACAACCCCAGCTCTCCCAGCCTGTCCTTGTAGGAGAGATGTTCCAGCCCTCCAATCATTTTTGTGGCTCCCCTCCAGACCTCCGATCATTTGTGTGGCTCTCCCCCAGACCCTTTCTAACATGTCCATGTCCCCCTCCTGTCAAAGGCTCCAGGGCTGGACACAGCACCCCAGGTGACATCTCACCACAGCAGAGTAGAGGGGCAGGATCACCTTTCTTGATCTTTTGATACACCCCGGTACATGATTGGCCTTCTGGGCTGTGAGTACACACTGCCAGCTCGTGTCCAGCTCTCCATACACCAGTGCGCACAGATCCTCTTCCACAGGACTGCTTTCTGCCACATTATCCCCCAGCCTGTATTAATAATGAGGACTGCCCCTACCCAGGTTCAGGACCTTGCACTTGGCCTGGTTGAACCTCATGAAGTTCACTTCTCAAGCTTGTCCAGGTCCCTCTGGTTGACATCCCATCCCTCTGGCATGTCACTTACACAACTCAGCTTAGTGTCATCAGGAAACTTGCTGATGTTACACTTGATTCCACTCTCTGTATCATTGATGAAGATATTAAATAGTACTAGTTCCAGCACAGACCCCTGAGGGACATGTCAACCATCTCCATCTGGAGGTTGAGACCACTGCCCTCTGGATGTGACCATCCAACCTATTCCTTATCCACCAAACAGTCCACCCATCAAATTCATATCCTTCTAACTTAGACAGAAGGATGTTGTGGGGGACAGTGTCAAAGGCCTTGCAGAAGTCCATATAGAGTGGGTCTTTCATTATCCAATGACATAGTCATTGTAGAAAGCTATTGGGGTTGTCAGGCAGGACTTTCCTTTAGTAAATCCATGATGGTGACCTTGAATCACCTTCCTGTACTCCATGTGCCTTACAATAACTTCTAAGAGGATCTGTTCCATGATCTTCTCAGACACAGAGGGGAAGATGACAGGTTGGTAGTTCCCAGGGTCCTCCTTTCTACCCTTTTTAAAAATAGGTGCAATGTTTTCCTTCTTCCGGTCACCAGGGACTTCACCTGACTGCCAGGATTTTTCAAATATCATAAGAGAGTGGCTTGGCAAATACATCAGCCAATTCTCCCAGAACTCTGGGATGTATCTCATCAAGTCCTATAGATTTATGTATGTTCAGGTTCCTCAGGTAGTCATGAACCATGTCCTTGCTTACAGTGGGAGGGACTTTGTCCCCAGGGTCCTCATCTTATGGTCCTTCAACACAGGAGGTGTGAGGGTAAAAGTTGCCGGTGAAGACTGAGGTAAAAATGTTGAGAATCTCAGTCTTCCCCTCATCTATTGTTACTATCTCACCCTTCCCTTCCCTTCCCTTCCCTCATTTGGTTGTTTAATTCTTTTCTTTCTTTCTCGTGTTGTCTGTGTTATGTATTGTTTCCTAAACAGCCCTCTAGTAAAGTAGCAAAGATTATGCCTTTGGAAAAATGGGATTTAAACCTATTCTCATTGTTCATAACTGTCTGTTAAATCCCATGGGTTTGTTAATCTAGTCCCTAGGCTGCGATCAGCCAAAATTTTTTTTTCCTCTCAGTCTTCCCCTCATCTATTGTTACTATCTCACCCTTCCCTTCCCTTCCCTCATTTGGTTGTTTAATTCTTTTCTTTCTTTCTCGTGTTGTCTGTGTTATGTATTGTTTCCTAAACAGCCCTCTAGTAAAGTAGCAAAGATTATGCCTTTGGAAAAATGGGATTTAAACCTATTCTCATTGTTCATAACTGTCTGTTAAATCCCATGGGTTTGTTAATCTAGTCCCTAGGCTGCGATCAGCCAAAATTTTTTTTTCCTGGAGTCAATATAATACAGAATTTTCCCTTTTCATATACATTATTTTCTCCTTTACTAATTTTTTAAATATTTTTTATTCTTGGTGATCTCTAGGTGCAAAAATTTGTCCGATAGAGTCTCAGGGACATAGTTTCTCCTAATTTATGAGTCACTGCAGGGAAAGAAAAGAAAACAAACAAAAAAACCCCACTGGTCACAGAGATGATGATGTTGATTCCATGTGATCCTGATGTGAAAAGGAGTTCTTTCCTTTTAACACTCTTCTGCATAGTTGTGCAAAAACTAGATCAAATTTACTTTGTTTTTATTATTTGTTAAGTATCATAGCTCCACTCTTTAGTTCAGGTAATAGAAAGGCACTTTTTAAATCTAAATGCCTAGGGTTAACAAGTATAGCACAATTTCCCACATTAGTTGGAGCCCATGAGCTTTGCACCAATTTTTAGAATTCCTAACTTGAAGTAAATCCTAAAGCTTCCTGTGTCAGACTTCCATGTTTAAAACAAAACAAACATCTGTGTAATGTTAACAACCAACAATCAGTTGCCAACAGTCTCAAATTCCTGTAGGATCATCTGATCCCTGTACACCCAGGTTGAGCTTCTAAGTCACTCATTGAGGTCTTTTTTTTTTTTTTAATTAAAAAAAAAAAAAAAATCCTAACTTTTCTTTTCTTTAGTCTGGTTTTGTTGTTAACATTTGCAATGGCCCTGAGTAGACCATGTCATTTAAAAAGGGGAAAAAAAAAGATGAAAGACTAAAACTGTAAAAAGAACAAATCAAAGACAAAGCCAGAATTCTCATTTTAATGAAGCAAGCAACCTTTTTCCAAAGGCAAACTTACCCCGAGTCCTTCACAAACCTGATTCAAACATGCATTTAATGCATTCTTTAATATAATTACTTTCATATAGAAGTTAAACACTCAGGGCTTTATTCTGCTGTCAAAAAGTATGTTAGTCAGTTTTCATACTCCTTACTAGCCCTGAGTAAGCTACATGGCTCTTCCATGCGTGTCCCTAAGCAAACATATAATTTAGGAGCTGTCTGGTTGTGTGAGTGTTTCTTCATTTTTTATTTTTACAAGTGCATGCACTCTGTTATTTGTTCTTTTCTGGGCTTAGGAAATCAAACAGTTTTGAAAAAGAGCCCTTCCCCATAAACAGTATTTTAATAGTAAATGTTTTAATGTAGAATAAATGATCTGTGTTGTACTTGAACCTTAACTATGTCAAGAGGAGTTTGAGATACTTTGGCAGCACAGACGTTATAGAGTTTTCCCTGTACAGGTAAATGGTTCTTTTGATGTCAAGTATTCCAACATGGACTCATGTTAAAAAACGATTGTTCAGCACCATTAAAAATGTATTTAGGAAATTTTAGCATAGAAATCTCCTCCTCTCTCTCCCTCCACACCTAGAAGTATTTATGTGTGAGTATATATGAAAAACAGAAAATGAGAGAATGAATGAGGAAGAAAAACTCTATACAGGAGAATTCAGGAAGAAATCATTAATCAGATGTCAAAATCTTTCAGAGAAAAGGAAAAATGCCTTCAAAGTTGGCAACATTTGCGGTTTCAGTAAGGTGTAAGATGAAAGGGGAAGATTTTCTCCATGATCTGAGGTTTAGAGGACTAAGTGTACATACAGTGTATGTTTGATACGGGGTAATAAGCATTATTTGAGTGAGTGGTAGAGACTTTTGTCAAGTACACTACCCTTATCCACAGAGATGAAAAAAGTAATTAACCTCCCAGATACAGCAGTTACTTGTTTTCAGCAAGACCGGAAAGATTCTGAATCATTGGGTTTGTCTTTCCCTCTGGAACAGAAATCATTCCTTTCCAGTCATGAAGGAGACCCATTTATTTTTATATATGAGCCAGAAGCTATGTCACAGAGAAGTCAAAGAATTTCCTCAAAGCAGCAAAACAAGTTGATAGCAAAAAGACCAGACTACCAGAATCATGATTCATAGCCCCCTTACCAATGCCATGTCAATTTTGGCTTAAAACTAGTGCTTTGAGTCCTATAGGACTCTCAGCTCTCTTACATATCAGTTCATTTCTACTGACTTCACCAGTTCCAAGCCTTAGGAAATCTACAGTCCAGACAGAAAGTGTTTCTTCCAAACTGCTCCCATCAACTGTACCCCTTAGAAAAACCTTCTATCAGCCAAGCTTAGTGCTGAGTCTTAAGGTTGCTGAAAATGTTGCTCATTTTAATTTCAGATATTCAGTCTGAACAGGATATTCAAGGTTATGAAACTTCATTGCATAAGCAGAACTCAGAAATTACACAGCCTTGCTCCTTTATGACATTTATTTAGGGAATCTCAAGAACATTAAATTTTTTTCTATATCAGTTCACAGACAAAAAGTGCCTATCGTGAGCCTGCTGGAGAACTAAATCCCTACGCCTCAGTTTTAATGGAAAATGTTAAATATATTATAGGACTTCCCATTACCTCATTAATGTGTTTTAGGATACCTGGAATGCTTCATTTTGTCACCCAATCCATGTATATTTTTTAGGTTTTATAAAAAGGGTTCTGTCCTATTGACATAGTTGAGAGATTTATGAATAATAACAATATTTCTGGTGGATAATGTAATTTCTGCAAAACTGATATCTATCTGTAAATGCCATAATCTTTGGTCTTGACAGAATATCATCGGGTTCTTTCCACATCCCACTGCCTGTCTGAAGGTTGTTTAGTAATGGATTGTTTGATGTCACATATAAATTTATATAAATTTGTAGATGTCACTTGTCTTTTGAACATGAACAATACTTGGGAATAGGTTTCCACAAGACACTATAAAAATGTCTTTGTTGTCAACATCCACAGTCCTTCCTTTATCTCTTCTAGGTAACTATTGACCATCAGACTTGAAGCAATAAATCTGGGATAAAATTAACCAAAATTTAAGGTTTAAAATGGGGTTTGAGGCTAACTTTAACAGTGTTGAATGGGGAGGATTAAAAAATAACTCACCTTATAAAAGATAGCCAGCAAAATCAGTGAAGTTAACTTTGACTGAAGAAGCTTCTCTTTGAATTCTGTATAAGGGCAGTGCAGATGATTAGTTTTGACTAGAAAGCTTTTAGATGGCTACATTTAGGTGAAATAAAGAGAAATATTAGTAGCAATTCATCTGACAGCTTGAAGAACTCATCCTTCCCCTTTTCAAGTTTCTCCAAAACACTAAATAAGAAAGAAAATGTAAGAACTTCTGCACAGCTGGGGACAGGTAACATTGTTTTTTTGCATCTTTACACAAGGATGTGAAAATGTGAGCTACATTCTTCCTGTTTACAGTGGCACAGGAATCAAAGCTAGAAACATTGTGAGCATAGGTGAAGTAAGGGAGAGCTACCCCAGAATAACACTGGTGGTTAACAAGGCAAATTAACATGCACGCTGCAGTATAAAAATGAGCAGGTTGGGACACCCGAGGAGAACACAGGACTCAGAAAACAACATTTCTGCAGTGAAATATTTTCAGCGCCTTGCTAACTGGTCTCAAACAGGGCTAGCTATATATAATCCAGGCTCAGAAGTATTCCCTTCCCCATGAAGCCTTACACACTATATTAGCTGCATTATTAGAGTTTGTGCTACTCGATGATGTTTGTGGTATGCATCACAGTTGGAGGCAGAATAGGAGTTCAAATATACTGATAGCTTCCTCTGTAACATAAAAAAATAATAAAAAAAGAGAAACCTAACCCAACAAAAAGTGCAGGTATAGTATAAAGAAGTATAAAGATCACTTCTCCAGTATGTCTATGTCAACGTGCATAGATATGAAAACACCTTATCTCTGTTTATTTCTGTACATCTTCATCTTCGTATATAGAGAGATATTCATTCACATGCTTTTCTTTTTTTTTTTGGCAACTTTTCTTTCTTATTTGGAACCCTTGGCAGCTGATGACTGAAAATGGTTTTATGTTTAAAAGCCAAAGAAAAGTTTAAATGACCTTAGAGGGCTAAGTTTTGTACTTGTAAGACCTCTCGTATGATCTCTAGAATTGTTGTTGACAGATAGAGCCTGATTGACTGAAAATCAATGTGATCAGATGTTTTTATGGATTATAGTGGCCTCAGCTAATTACACAAGATTGTCTTTCTAGATCCAAGAGGTTTCAAAGCAAACTTCAGGCAGATGTATGCAGGATTAATCTGCAGACTTGACAGTTTTTTCTAATTATCTTTTATAATAGCAGAAACTGGATCATCTCTGAACTACTAGAACAAATAAGCTCAGTGTTACTATCCCATATGCACAGCCTCCTGTACTCTCTCTGTATTTGCCTTTAAGTATTTATTTTAGTGGTTATAAACACATCTCTGTATTTTACTCAGAATTTCCAGCTTTCTCAAAGTCAGAATCTGCCTCCCTTGGTCTTTTCACACTGTGGGAATTAATACTTGACTAAACTGGGGAATTTGTTCTTATCATTTACTTTTCTAACTCTCTCAAATAAAAGAAAATAAATAAAAAAAAAAGGAGTTAAAAAAGGAAGGACCTGAAAACATGCTTCTAGAGGCCCCTTTAAAAATGGGGGGATGGAACTATTTTATTTCATTTAAATTTCATTATTAATCTGAAGAAACCTTTCCACCTTATCAAAAAGGACATGTAAAAGGTGAAATAATTTCTTTTCAGATTGAATGACCCACCCTGCCCCACTTTGGGGTTAATTTTTCAATATTATAATTTTTGTTTTATTTTAACTGTCATAAAGTTTCCATGTGGTTTGCAAAGAAGCTTTGTTTGTGACTTTAGGTAGGTCTACAAGAGGTATATTGTATTAACACTAACATATTATCATGGTTCTACTTTAGATTAAGAAGAATCTAAGAATTTTTTCCGAAGTTATTTATGACAACTCAGAAAAGCACATTATCAGTATTTGTGTCTTCTGGACATTCTCCTACTGTATAAGAGCTCAGACATAAGTCTGTGCTTTGAAGATTTTTTTTTTTTTTTTTTTTTCTAGTCTTGAGAACACTTTCTTGGAAGAAATTACTTTAAAGCCAATTTTTCCAGAAAAGACTTTCAATTTCCATAATCTCTCCTTTCTTTGAAAGGAGGCCTTGATGGAAAAAGACAAACTACTGCTTGGCAAAATTCTCTGTCAACTTTATCAGTTTTGGCGTTAACTTCATTTCTCTAGCTCAAGAACAGTGATGAGGATAATGATCTTCATTTGACAGACACTGGATCTCAGTGTAAAGAAACCCAAGAGGATTTGAATCAAGATGGTTTATAAGGCTGAATTAATTAATACTGCTGAAGTTCTTTGAAATCTTGAGTCAGAGGAGCTATTAAGATGTAAATTTCTGAAGCTGTGAGAGTCCCTTCCTTTTAGTCAGTGTGGAAATGCACCCTGAAACATTCACTGCTTTGGTTACCCCAGTGTGGTAACTCACAATGCACACAAGCACACAAGAGCTTCATTGGAAAATTATCCCAGACTTCAGAGGAAAAGAAAAGCCTTTATACTAAACTCCTTTTTAAGCTCAGTTTCCTTGTTCCTGTTTACATTACTCAGTGCTTCAAGCACAGTTCAACCATTTTTTTTTTTTCTGAGGGTCTATGGACCACACCAAATTATTTTAATATCTCCACAAGTTTTTTTCCACATTCTCTGTAACATGAAAGAGATAGTGATAAAAAATCATAACAGATGCATCGTAACTGAATGAAAATGATCACTTAACTTCAGAATAGTCAGGAAATATCTGTGCACACGTTGCTTATCACACTTTTGTGAGTTGGTGTCACGTGCCTTTATACATTTTAGCATCAGGCACTGCCAGGGACTGTTGTATGACTAGGATGCCCAAATTCAGCTTGACTAAGGAATGACCTGGGCACAATCCACCTCAGCAGGTACAGGGATGCATTAAGAATGAGCAGTGAGGCTGGCTGTAAGTCAGTCTCCAGCTCTTGTATTTTCAAACAATGGAGAAACAGCTTTTGGAGGTGCAGAATATTCAAACCTTAATGACAGTGTAGCAGGCTGGAAGATAATACTGGTTTGAAAAAAGGATGCTTTTGTGGGTGTTAGTTCAAGCGTTCAGAAAGGCACCAGGAGAAGAGGTGATTTAGTGCTGTAATTCCTTCTGATTTGGCAGAACACCTGTCACAAGTTGTGTGGTAAGTGAGAAGGACCCAAACCAGGTCCCGCAGGATGTCTGAACCCCCTGCCAGAGCAAGAACTGGCGCTGTCAGAAAGGACCAGTCACACAAACAACTGTTTTGTGTCAGGGCAAAGCAAGGACCAAATCCTGTTGTAGGTTGCACCATCACCAGATCACATTTTCCTTGTCGTGTCTGTTTTCCATTTTGGATTTTCAGTGACTCATTCTCCTTTGAGTCCTTATGACATCACCTACAGTTCACATCTTCTCCTCTTGCTCCCTTCCAGACCACACTGGGGAGTGGGGTAGGGGTGGGGTGTAAGCAGGTGTAACATGAATTACTTGCAGTAACTTTAATGGAACTTACAGCAGATACAAACCCAGTGCTCCATAATTTATCTCTGATTTATCATTTTTACAACATTTCACTGTGAGAGTTTATGGCAATTTATGTCATTACACAAATTATACAAATTGCCATTAACTGATGTAATGTACTATAAAGAATTGGAAGCATGAAGAAAAAAATTATTTGAATTTTTCTTCTGCATGTTTGCATTGCTTTATAGCTTAATTTATCAATTCAGTTAATTGAAATTTATATCATTAGAACAAAATGCACTGAGGTGCCTTCTTTCCTCTTCTTTTTGTCTGGTTTTTAAATTATCATGAGTTTTATTTTTCCAACCCCCCCATCAGACCATAATTGCCAAACCTTTTCTCTGTCAAAGGAGATAAGGTGAAAATGACAATCATCATTTCTATCTCTTTCTCCAGAGACTGAACATATCACCTCTGTGTTA
Organism: Merops nubicus; assembly: GCF_000691845.1. Classification (NCBI taxonomy): domain Eukaryota; kingdom Metazoa; phylum Chordata; class Aves; order Coraciiformes; family Meropidae; genus Merops; species Merops nubicus. The sequence goes on from NW_008629935.1 coordinate 65,191, forward strand.
AATTTACCTCCACACATCTTTGCTTTAGGCTTGAGAGTTAATCCCAAACCATCCCTTTAATTCTGAAAGCATAACATATTTTTGGAAGAGGGATAAGCAGCCTATTTTAGTTGCTTAATCTCTCCCTATTTTTTACAGACCTTTCATTCTCCAAACAGAAATTATGGTCTGTCACTGAATGGTTCATCCCAAAGCTACCCCTCTAGTTATTAATAGTAATATTAAAGGACTATATTAATTCTTCATCACAGAGGAACCCTGATTGTTACCTGGCTTCTTTTTGTGATGTATGTTACAAAAACACAAACTAAAAAGCCCTCCTTCCCATAAGAGCTGCAAAATTGTTATGAGAGAAGAAGCAATTTACACCCATCTACAGACAATGACTGAACAAAGAAAGACAACAATGTCAATGCAAAAGACAGGGTCACAGCATCTTACCTGCTGCTTTCCCATTACACAGGTTTTCTATTTAGAGGGTTGCAGGAAAAGTAAGTATGAATCATGCTGAAAAACCTTGTTTTTCCTCTTTCATATATGACCTGATCTCATGCTGAATGAGTCTGTGTGCCCGACAGTGAAGAAAAAGAAGAAATAAAAACATCAAAATATCAGCTTCATAATTGAATTTAGGAAGTTCTACATGTTGGTTTGTTTTTTTCTTTTTTTTCCAAGTTCTTAACCTCAAGACTAATCTGAAATTGCTTCAGTGCTAATAGACTTATTTGGTTTTTTATTTAAAGAGGAGCTAGAACTGGGAGACAGCTTGAGAACCAGGTTACCAAAACTTAGAAATTTTTGTGAAATCTCCTTAAATTCTAAGTAGTATGTAAGTAGTATGCAGTAAGTAGTAGTGCCAGTTAGTATTCTCAGTAGTTCTAAACAGTATGTAGAAGTGACAGCCTGATTCATAGGTAGGGCAGCAACATTCTCCCTATGCTTTATTACAATGGTTTTAACCATATAGAAACTTCACACATCTGTTCTAGGTGTATTGCCTCTTTAGATCACTTTGGAGTGCTTGCTTCAAAGCCTTCCATGATCATTAAGCATAGACTATCAGTGTACAAAGGCCAAAAGGTCATTCCTGGTTTTGCACAAATGAATGTATCTCAGCATTAGCTGTGAGGTATAAGCTTGTCCTCTCATGATGAGATGGACCAAGGTTGTTTCTTAGTGTGATGATGTTTTGCCTTTTGTTGGTCCTATGTTTATACTATAGTTTTTCTAGGGCAGATCTCTTCCCTCCTTGAAGAACACACACATCACTGGGCTACTGAGTAGGATTCATTCTTGGTTACCTCTCCATGGTCCTGCCACTTCATTCTGCATGTGGATTATCCTTGACAGGAGGAAGAGGACTGAAAATTGATCCCTTTTACTTCAGACAGGTACTCTGAGCAAAATAATGTAAGCAGAAACTGCTTCTCCATATTTCTAGACAAAAATAAATGTGGTTGCAGTGCCTAGGGAGTGAACTTAGTCATGTCAATACATGTTACACTTATTGAATCATCATCCTCAAGGACTGAAAAACTTTAAGGTGAAAGAGCAATTAGTTCTTGAATCCCAAACATGCAGAGACAGAGAAAGGCCCCAGGGTATTTAATCTGTTAACGACTATGGTGCATCTGCAGTGTAAGTGAAAAACAAACATTTAAGTATCCAAATATTTTTTTGGTTAAACATTATAGGCTTGGATATTTACACTGAAGTTTATTTCAGCTAATTTTAGCTATACAGAACTTTCTGTATAGTTTACAAAGTTTTTTCTTTAGGCTCTATATTCAGTGGGGAGCTATAGAGACTAATTTGTGTAGTTTGGATTATTTTTTCCTTGCTTAGGTTCTTCATTTATAGATACATGAAGTGATGGGAAATGTATCACATTTTAAATGTAGATATGAAAGAACAAGGTTTTAAGTATTATATAACAAAACCATGTTCCAAAATTGTGCCTAGAGTCAAATTGAAGTGCTGATTCGGAAATCTGCTTCCTATCCTCTAATCTTTCATGCCCAGATCTTCAGCACTGGGAGCCAGGAACCCAAATACAATATCCTAGTTCTTTAACGCTTTAGATTTTTAATTCTGCACACCTCAAAAACTCAAATAACTTCACAATTATTATTCTAGGGTACATAAAAAAGCAATAAGCTGGTGGCTCATGACATAGGCAAGTGTCCTCTTCTCTGGGTTAAAAACTGGCTGGACGTGTGAGCCCAGAGAGTTGTGGTGAACAGTTAAATCCAGCTGGTGGCCAACCACAAGTGGTGTTGTCCAGGTTCAGTTTTAGGGCCAGTCTTGTTTAATATCTTTATTAATGATCTGGATGAATGGATTGAGTAAGTTCAGTAAGTTTGCAGGCAACAACAAACTGAGTGGGAATGTTGATTTGCTCCATTTTTGTGAGGCTCTACAAAGGGATCTGGACAGATTGGATTGATTGGCTCAGGTCCGTTGTACAAGGTTTAACAAGACCAAGTGCCAGGTCCTGCACATCAGTCACAACAAACCCAGGTAATTCTGCAGGCTTGGGGATGAGTGGCTGGAAAGGTCCCTGGCAGAAAAGGATCTTGGGTGCTATTGGACAGATGGCTGAACATGAGCCAGCAGTGTGCCCAGGAGGTCAAGAAGGCCAACTGCATCCTGGCTTGGATCAAAGAGAGTGTGGCCAGCAGGAGCAGGGAAGTGATTATGCTCCTGTACTCAGTGCTAGTGAGGCCACAGCTTGAGTACAGGATTCAGTTTTGGGTACCACAGTATAAGAAGGACATTGAGGTGCTGGAGTGGGTCCAGGAAAGAGCAATCACTGTGGTGAAGGATCTGGGAAGCATCTTACAAGGAGCAGCTGAGGGAACTGGGATTGTTTAGTCTGGAGAAGAGAAGGCAGAGGGGAGACCTTATTGCTCTCTACAACACCCTGAAAGGAAGTTGTAGTGAGGTGGGTGTTGGTCTCTTCTTCCAGATGACTAGTGATAGGACAAGAGGAAATGGTCTTAAATTGCACTAGGGGAAAGCTTGGCTATTAGGAAGAATTTATTTCCTGAAAGAATGGTCAGATATTGGAACAGGCTGTCCAGGGAGGTGGAGGAGTCATCATCTGTGACGATCCTCAAAAACTATGTAGATGTGGTACTTCGGGGCATGGTTTAGTTGTCATGGTAGAGTTTGGTTAATGGTTGGACTTGATGATCTTAGAGGTCTTTTCCAACCTTAATGATTCTATGATTCTACTGATATGAGTGAATTAGATGCAGAGTAGTTTGCCCTAAACACCTGGGGAACTGAAAAATATTTTGGGAGGAAAATGAAAAGAAGTATAAAGTATTATTTGACTTTGACATTCAAAATCAGTAAAGCATAAATATACTTCTATCTTGATTGTTTTATTTGATTTTGATTTCTGCCCAGCTGACTACTATAAGCATAGTGTAAACTTTATCAAAATAGTAAAATTTATAACTGATGAGCAAAAAGGGAAAATTTAAGACAAAAGTTTAGCTGCAAATGCAAAATATTTTTCTCAAAGGGCAGGTAAATTTTGATGCAATTGCTTTTATTACTAATTCTACATCATTGCACTTGAACATGCACCTAAAATTCATCCTTTGAAAATATAGCCCGTATGTACTACAATCAAAAAAGGGAAATGTGATCATATTCTCTGATGACTTTCTAGGGAGCAGCAAAACCAGAAGAAGAGTAGTTACCTCTACTTCCAGACAAAGAGAACAAACTCTAAGTAAAAAATAAAGGAAGAAAATTAGTAATTTATAACGAATGTCTTAACAAAGATAAAATTGCCCTGTAATACAAGCTAAACCACTTAACTAGAGTAGAAATTAGCAAAGTATTTTGAGTAACCTGTACACACATTCTTACAGGTAATATATCTTTCCATTAAAAGTTTTTTATTTTCCCATTAGAAAGTGGGAGCATAGTCAATTATCCTATCTAAGGATGGAGGTTAAAGAATTTGAGGATAATTGAAGGAAAATTGGGATTTCCCATTAGCATTTTTTTTTTCCCCTAATAATAGATTAGTGGAAAATATATTTCCTTTATGCTTTATCCTTAAAATGGCCTATCTTTGAGGATATGCTTGCAAAATAAAGAAAAGAAAGTATGAAGAAGTGAATGCAGAAGAACCTTTAGAGAAAAAGAAGAATAAAAAATAGAAGAAAACAGGGGATGCAATGGGGAAAACACAACTCTCTTTTATTATTTCGGTATTCATCCAAAATTTGGAGATTTCCTTGACAGAGTGATGAGCCCTGGAGTAGCCAGCTCAGTTTTTCCAGCAACCTGCAACAGTTCAAACTGAACATATGATTTCAAGTCCAACAGCTGCTCTTCTCTCACCAAATTAACACAGCTGTTCGGGAGGTTCTAATAAGTCAAATGAAGAGGGTAAAATATAAAGTATGGGAAGAGGAGGAGAATGAAAATACATACTTTAAATCCTGTCTTTAAACTTTTATCAATATTTGTAATATATTAGCCTGGAGAAGAGAGGCGGGAGAGGCACATCTGCTCTTCTGGCATCAATGGATATTTTTTCCTTCATATGACAAGACCAAATACATGTAGCCCTTGGATTCTTCACTGATACTGTCAAAAGATGGTTTTGTTAGTAGCAGTCTTGGAGGTAGTGAAGACAATAGAACTAAGGCATTTCAGGGCATCCCATGATAATATGGCTTCAGCATTACTGTTCTTGCTGACTAGCCATGAGTTTGAAGCTGGTACCATGGAGGTGAAGAACACATTTATTACTATAAATTTCTTGATTTCTACTAGTAAAACATCATATATCATAATGATATGATGTTCAGTTCTGGATCTATGCATATTAATTTATTATAAATTTGAGAAAGTGGTTGCATTCACATAGGCTGTGACAAAACAGGCCCAAATGGTGTATCTTCATGGATGGGCACTTTGCCTCAGCCCATTGTCTCCAGAACTGAGCACGGGTTGTGCGTCCTGTTGTTGACATAAAAGCTTGGGGAAGCCAGGAAAACAGAAAAGAGGACTTCATCATGCCAGCGCATCAGTTTGGTCAGTCTGGCTACCATCCTTTGAATCCGACACCTGTGCCTAGAAGCCCATGGACAAACGAGAGGTCCAAAGTACAACAGTATCTCCATATGCTATCAATCCAACATTCAATATTTACAAACCCTTGCAAGACAATGTCTTTTTAAATTTTCTTTGTTAGATAGTTATTGAAGGCTTCCTAACTATTGCTGTTGTTTTGGTGTTATGTTTTGTGTTGTTTTTCCTTTTTTTTTTTTTTTTTTTTTTTTTTTTTTTTTTTTTTAT